>NW_027258052.1:7500-12500 GCF_045791955.1 Oncorhynchus clarkii lewisi | reverse complement strand
AGTTAGTCACCCAGTCAGCCAGTCAGCCAGTCAGCCAGTCAGTCAGTCAGTCAGTCAGGTGTCACCAAGCATCAGGTTCTATTAGCTGTAGTTAACATCATGTGAGAGGAGGAGATTCAGCCAGTCAGCCAGTCAGCCAGCCAGCCAGCCAGTCAGTCAGTCAATCAGTCAGGTGTCACCAAGCATCAGGTTATATTATCTGTAGTTAACATCATGTGAGAGGAGGAGAGCCAGCCAGCCAGCCAGTCAGCCAGCCAGCCAGCCAGTCAGTCAGTCAGTCAGGTGTCACCAAGCAATAGGTTCTATTAGCTGTAGTTAACATCATGTGAGAGGAGGAGAGTCAGCCAGTCAGCCAGTCAGCCAGTCAGCCAGCCAGTCATCCAGCCAGTCAGTCAGTCAGTCAGTCAGTCAGGTGTTACCAACCATCAGGATCTATTAGCTGTAGATAACATCATGTGAGAAGAGAGTCAGCCAGTCAGCCAGCCAGTCAGCCAGTCAGTCAGCCAGCCAGTCAGTCAGTCAGTCAGTCAGTCAGTCAGGTGTCACCAAGCATCAGGTTCTTTTAGCTTTAGTTAACATCATGTGAGAGGAGAGTCAGCCAGTCAGTCAGCCAGTCAGTCAGTCAGCCAGCCAGTCAGCCAACCAGTCAGTCAGTCAGTCAGTCAGTCAGCCAACCAGTCAGTCAGTCATTCAGTCAGTCAGTCAGTTGTCACCAAGCATCAGGTTCTATTAGCTGTAGTTAACATCATGTGAGAGGAGGAGAGTCAGCCAGTCAGCCAATGAGTCAGTCAGTCAGTCAGTCAGGTGTCACCAAGCATCAGGTTCTATTAGCTGTAGTTAACAAAATGTGAGAGGAGGAGAGTCAGCCAGTCAGCCAGTCAGCCAGTCAGCCAGTCAGCCAGTCAGTCAGTCAGTCAGTCAGGTGTCACCAAGCATCAGGTTCTATTAGCTGTAGTTAAGGTCATGTGAGAGGAGGAGAGTCAGCCAGCCAGCCAGCCAGCCAGCCAGTCAGTCATTCAGTCAGTCAGGTGTCACCAAGCATCAGGTTCTATTAGCTGTAGATAACATCATTTGAGAGGAGGAGAGTCAGCCAGTCAGCCAGTCAGCCAGTCAGTCAGTCAGTCAGTCAGTCAGGTGTAACCAAGCATCAGGTTCTATTAGCTGTAGTTAACATCATGTGAGAGGAGGAGAGTCAGCCAGTCAGCCAGTCAGCCAGCCAGCCAGCCAGTCAGCCAGCCAGTCAGTCAGTCAGTCAGTCAGGTGTCACCAAGCATCAGGTTCTAGTAGCTGTAGTTAACATCATGTGAGAGGAGGAGAGTCAGCCAGTCAGCCAGCAAGCCAGCCAGTCCGTCAGCCAGTCAGCCAGTCAGCAGGTCAGCCAGTCAGTCAGCCAGTCAGCCAGTCAGCAGGTCAGCCAGTCAGTCAGCCAGTCAGTCAGTCAGTCAGTCAGGTGTCACCAAGCATCAGGTTCTATTAGCTGTAGTTAACATCATGTGAGAGGAGGAGAGTCAGCCAGTCAGCCAGTCAGCCAGTCAGTCAGTCAGTCAGTCAGTCAGTCAGTCAGTCAGTTGTCACCAAGCATCAGGTTCTATTAGCTGTAGTTAACATCATGTGAGAGGAGGAGATAACCTACTGTGAAACGACATGAGTAAATGTGTACCAATACAGCAGTTATTACTGTTCCCCCTCAGGCAAATTCCTTTCCCTTAAGCCCAAGCAGGGAACATTGTGTTTTATTACCTCCATTGATAAGTCTCTTAAGTACCTGGGGAATTAAAATATTCAGGCTCGTCATATCAGTGTCTGTTCTAAGTTTCATGCAGGGCACATCATTATAGCAGCCTTTTAAATTGAGTCTAGAAGAAAGATGGGTTCAAGTGCAAATTAATTTCAGATTACCACAACAAAGACAATCAATTCTCAACGAGCTAGCCAGCAAAATGCTTTCCAAAGGGCCCAAGGTCCCTTAGTTCCCTACCTCCCTATCAACCATCTCCAGTGAAGAGAAAGACCTTTCTACTCAAACAACACTAATGATCTGAGAGAACAGAGTAGAACCATGCCTACCTGCTCCCCCGTCCACCCCCTACTCTCCTCCCATCATCTTGTCTCTCAGAAGTCCCTCATTAACAGTCCTGCTGTTTCGACAGAGTCTAACAAAGTCTAGTAGATTCATTATCACCCGCTGTAATCAGGCTGGACTTAAGAACAGGTCACTCTGGCCTGGCAGCCTGGCAGCAGGTGAAGAAGACAAGGTCATCAAGTAAACTGAAGAGGAGCCTTTATCGTTTATGTCTGCAACTCTGTTTAAACCCTCGACCTGAGAGTCACAACCTGACAGTCACAACCTGACAGTCACAACTGAGTTTGAAAGGAGAGCCACTGTTTTAACTCTCGACCTGACAGTCACAACATGACAGTCACAACTTGACAGTCACAACCTGTCAGTCACAACTGAGTTTGAAAGGAGAGCCACTGTTTTAACTCTCGAACTGACAGTCACAACCTGACAGTCACAACTGGGTTTAGAAGGAGAGGGTCTGTTTAAACTCTCCAACTGACAGTCACAACTGGGTTTAGAAGGAGAGGCTCTGTTTAAACTCTCCAACTGACAGTCACAACTGGGTTTAGAAGGAGAGGCTCTGTTTAAACTCTCCAACTGACAGTAACAACTGGGTTTAGAAGGAGAGGCTCTGTTTAAACTCTCCAACTGACAGTCACAACTGGGTTTAGAAGAAGAGGCTCTGTTTAAACTCTCCAACTGACAGTCACAACTGGGTTTAGAAAGAGAGGCTCTGTTTAAACTCTCCAACTGACAGTCACAACTGGGTTTAGAAGGAGAGGCTCTGTTTAAACTCTCCAACTGACAGTCACAACTGGGTTAAAAAGGAGAGGCCCTGTTTAAACTCTCCAACTGACAGTCACAACTGGGTTTAGAAGGAGAGGCTCTGTTTAAACTCTCCAACTGACAGTCACAACTGGGTTTAGAAGGAGAGGGCCTGTTTAAACTCTCCAACTGACAGTCACAACTGGGTTTAAAAGGAGAGGCTCTGTTTAAACTCTCCAACTGAAAGTCACAACTGGGTTTAGAAGGAGAGGCCCTGTTTAAACTCTCCAACTGAGTCACAACTGGGTTTAAAAGGAGAGGCCCTGTTTAAACTCTCCAACTGACAGTCACAACTGGGTTTAGAAGGAGAGGCTCTGTTTAAGCTCTCCAACTGACAGTCACAACTGGGTTTAGAAGGAGAGGCTCTGTTTAAACTCTCCAACTGACAGTCACAACTGGGTTTAGAAGGAAAGGCTCTGTTTAAACTCTCCAACTGACAGTCACAACTGGGTTTAGAAGGAAAGGCCCTGTTTAAACTCTCCAACTGACAGTCACAACTGGGTTTAGAAGGAGAGGCTCGGTTTAAACTCTCCAACTGACAGTCACAACTGGGTTTAGAAGGAGAGGGCCTGTTTTAGCTCTGGGATGAAATGGGATGAAAGGGAGAGGCAGACAGGAGAGGCAAGAGGTAGTTAAAAAGAGGAGGAAAAGAGGTGGGTATAGTAGGGTCAGGTGGGTATAGAAGGGTCAGGTGGGTATAGAAGGGTCAGGTGGGTATAGAAGGGTCAGGTGGGTATAGAAGGGTCAGGTGGGTATAGTAGGGTCAGGTGGGTATAGTAGTATCAGGTGGGTATAGTAGAATCAGGGTGGTATAGTAGGGTCAGGTTGGTATAGTAGGGTCAGGTGGGTATAGAAGGGTCAGGTGGGTATAGTAGGGTCTGGTGGGTATAGTAGTATCAGGTGGGTATAGAAGGGTGAGGTGGGTATAGTAGAGTCAGGTGGGTATAGTAGTATCAGGTGAGTATAGAAGGGTCAGGTGGGTATAGTAGGGTCAGGGTGGGTATAGTAGGGTCAGGTGGGTATAGTAGTATCAGGTGGGTATAGAAGGGTCAGGTGGGTATAGTAGGGTCAGGTTGGTATAGTAGTATCAGGTGGGTATAGAAGGGTCAGGTGGGTATAGTAGGGTCAGGTGGGTATAGTAGTATCAGGTTGGTATAGTAGGGTCAGGTGGGTATAGAAGGGTCAGGTGGGTATAGAAGGGTCAGGTGGGTATAGAAGGGTCAGGTGGGTAAAGAAGGGTCAGGTGGGTATAGTAGGGTCAGGTGGGTATAGTAGTATCAGGTGGGTATAGAAGGGTGAGGTGGGTATAGTAGAGTCAGGTGGGTATAGTAGTATCAGGTGGGTATAGTAGTATCAGGTGGGTATAGAAGGGTCAGGTGGGTATAGTAGTATCAGGTGGGTATAGAAGGGTGAGGTGGGTATAGTAGAGTCAGGTGGGTATAGTAGTATCAGGTGGGTATAGTAGTATCAGGTGGGTATAGTAGTATCAGGTGGGTATAGTAGTATCAGGGTGGTATAGTAGGGTCAGGTTGGTATAGTAGGGTCAGGTGGGTATAGAAGGGTCAGGTGGGTATAGTAGGGTCAGGTGGGTATAGTAGTATCAGGTGGGTATAGAAGGGTGAGGTGGGTATAGAAGTATCAGGTGGGTATAGTAGTATCAGGGTGGTATAGTAGGGTCAGGGTGGTATAGAAGGGTCAGGGTGGGTATAGTAGTATCAGGTGGGTATAGTAGGGTCAGGTGGGTGTAGTAGTATCAGGTGGGTATAGTAGTATCAGGTGGGTATAGAAGGGTCAGGTGGGTATAGAAGGGTCAGGTGGGTATAGAAGGGTCATGTGGGTATAGAAGGGTCATGTGGGTATAGAAGGGTCAGGTTGGGTATAGAAGGGTCAGGTTGGTAAAGTAGGGTCAGGTGGGTATAGAAGGGTCAGGTGGGTATAGAAGGGTCAGGTGGGTATAGAAGGGTCAGATGGGTATAGAAGGGTCAGGTTGGGTATAGAAGGGTCAGGTGGGTATAGAAGGGTCAGGTGGGTATAGTAGTATCAGGTTGGTATAGTAGGGTCAGGTGGGTATAGACGGGTCAGGTGGGTATAGAAGGGTCAGGTGGGTATAGAA
>NW_027258052.1:0-2500 GCF_045791955.1 Oncorhynchus clarkii lewisi | reverse complement strand
GGCCAGACAACACTCAATCATAGGACCTAGTGAAGAGATGAGTCTTCAATAAAGACTTAAAGGTTGAGACCGAGTCTGCGTCTCTCACATGGGTAGGCAGTCCATTCCATAAAAAACACCATTCACAATATCCACCATTCACAACACTACGTTTATAAAACAATGTTCACACCATTCACAACACTACGTTTATAAAATAATGTTCACACTATTCACAACACTACATTTATAAAACAATGCTCACACAATTCACAATATCCACATTCACAACACTACGTTTATAAAACAATGTCCACACCATTCACAATATCCACCATTCACAACACTACGTTTATAAAACAATGTTCACACCATTCACAATATCCACCATTCACAAAACTATGTGTAAAAAACAATGTTCACACCATTCACAATATCCACCATTCACAACACTACGTTCATAAAACAATGTTCACACTATTCACAATACTACATTTATAAAACAATGTTCACACCATTCACAATATCCACCATTCACAATACTACGTTCATAAAATATGTTCACAACCGAACAACATACTGTACACTGAGTAGACAAAACATTTAGAATACCTGCTCTTTCCATGACACAGACTGACCAGTTAAAAGCTATGATCCCTTATTAAAATCACTTGTTAAATTCACTTCAATCTGTGAAGATGAAGGGGGAGACAGGTTTAAGAAGGACTATTAATTAAGTCTTGAGACAATTCAGACATGGATTGTGTATGTGTGCCTTTCAGAGGGTGAATTGGCAAGACAAAAAATGACCTTTTGAACGAGGTATGATAGTAGGTGACAGGCGCACCAGATTGTGTCAAGAACGCAGTTTCCTGTGTGTATCAAGAATGGTCCACCACTCAAAGGACATCCAGCCAAGTGGACACAACTGAGGGAATCATTGGAGTTAACACGAGCCAGCATCCCTGTGGAATTCTTTCCACACCTTGTAGAGTCCTCTGCTCCGACAAATGTAAACTGTTCTGAGGGCAAAAGGGGGTGCAACTCAATATGATGAAGGTGTTTCTAATGTGTGCTGTACTCTGTGTACACCATTCACAATATCCACCATTCACAATACTGCATTCACAAAACAATGTTCACACCATTCACAATCTACACCATTCACAATACTATGTTCACAAAACAATGTTCACACAATTCACAATATCCACCATTCACAATACTACATTCACGAAAAAATGTTCACACCATTCACAATATACACCATTCACAATACTACGTTCACAAAACAATGTTCACACCATTCACAATATCCACCATTCACAATACTACATTCACTAAAAAATGTTCACACCATTCACAATCTACACCATTCACAATACTACGTTCACAAAACAATGTTCACACCATTCATAATATCCACCATTCACAATATCCACCATTCACAATATCCACCATTCACAATACTACATTCACAAAACAATGTTCACACCATTCATAATATCCACCATTCACAATATCCACCATTCACAATACTACATTCACAAAACAATGTTCCACACCATTCACAATATCCACCATTCACAATATCCACCATTCACAATATCCACCATTCACAATACTACGTTCACAAAACAATGTTCAAACCTGAACAAAATGAATGGCCAAGAGATCCATTAATGGAATTGTAGGTTATTTATTAGGGAACACCATGCAGAGTGTCAGGTTTTTTATTAGGGAACACCATGCAGAGTGTCAGGTTATTTATTAGGGAACACCATGCAGAGTGTCAGGTTATTTATTAGGGAACACCATGCAGAGTGTCAGGTTATTTATTAGGGAACACCATGCAGAGTGTCAGGTTATTTATCAGGGAACACCATGCAGAGTGTCAGGTTATTTATTAGGGAACACCATGCAGAGTGTCAGGTTATTTATTAGGGAACACCATGCAGAGTGTCAGGTTATTTACTAGGGATCACCATGCAGAGTGTCAGGTTATTTATTAGGGAACATGCAGAGTGTCAGGTTATTTATTAGGGAACACCATGCAGAGTGTCAGGTTATTTATTAGAGAACACCATGCAGAGTGTCAGGTTATTTATTAGGGAACACCATGCAGAGTGTCAGGTTATTTATTAGGGAACACCATGCAGAGTGTCAGGTTATTTATTAGGGAACACCTTGCAGAGTGTCAGGTTATTTATTAGGGAATATGCAGAGTGTCAGGTTATTTATTAGGGAACACCATGCAGAGTGTCAGGTTATTTATTAGGGAACACCATGCAGAGTGTCAGGTTATTTATTAGGGAACACCATGCAGAGTGTCAGGTTATTTATTAGGGAACACCATGCAGAGTGTCAGGTTATTTATTAGGGAACACCATGCAGAGTGTCAGGTTATTTATTAGGGAACACCATGCAGAGTGTCAGGTTATTTATTAGGGAACACCATGCAGAGTGTCAGGTTATTTATTAGGGAACACCATGCAGAGTGTCAGGTTATTTATTAGGGAAC
>NW_027258051.1:0-179954 GCF_045791955.1 Oncorhynchus clarkii lewisi | reverse complement strand
TGATGTTTGTGGAGCTAAACAAGGTCTAAAAACATGTTTGTGGCACTAAACAAGGTCTAAAAACATGTTTGTGACACTAAACAAGGTCTAAAAACATGTTTATGGCACTAAACAAGGTCTAAAATCATGTTTGTGACACTAAACAAGGTCTAAAATCATGTTTGTGGCACTAAACAAGGTCTAAAAACATGTTTGTGACACTAAACAAGGTCTAAAATCATGTTTGTGACACTAAACAAGGTCTAAAAACATGTTTCTGACACTAAACAAGGTCTAAAATGATGTTTGTGGAGCTAAACAAGGTCTAAAATCATGTTTGTGACACTAAACAAGGTCTAAAATCATGTTTGTGGCACTAAACAAGGTCTAAAATCATGTTTGTGACACTAAACAAGGTCTAAAATCATGTTTGTGGAGCTAAACAAGGTCTAAAAACATGTTTATGGCACTAAACAAGGTCTAAAAACATGTTTGTGACACTTAACAAGGTCTAAAATCATGTTTGTGACACTAAACAAGGTCTAAAAACATGTTTGTGACACTAAACAAGGTCTAAAAACATGTTTGTGACACTATACAAGGTCTAAAAACATGTTTGTGACACTAAACAAGGTCTAAAATGATGTTTGTGGAGCTAAACAAGGTCTAAAAACATGTTTATGGCACTAAACAAGGTCTAAAAACATGTTTGTGACACTAAACAAGGTCTAAAAACATGTTTGTGACACTAAACAAGGTCTAAAATGATGTTTGTGACACTAAACAAGGTCTAAAAACATGTTTGTGACACTAAACAAGGTCTAAAATGATGTTTGTGGAGCTAAACAAGGTCTAAAATCATGTTTGTGACACTAAACAAGGTCTAAAATCATGTTTGTGGCACTAAACAAGGTCTAAAAACATGTTTGTGACACTAAACAAGGTCTAAAATCATGTTTGTGACACTAAACAAGGTCTAAAAACATGTTTGTGACACTAAACAAGGTCTAAAATGATGTTTGTGGAGCTAAACAAGGTCTAAAATCATGTTTGTGACACTAAACAAGGTCTAAAATCATGTTTGTGGCACTAAACAAGGTCTAAAATCATGTTTGTGACACTAAACAAGGTCTAAAAACATGTTTGTGACACTAAACAAGGTCTAAAATCATGTTTGTGACACTAAACAAGGTCTAAAATGATGTTTGTGACACTAAACAAGGTCTAAAATGATGTTTGTGGAGCTAAACAAGGTCTAAAAACATGTTTATGGCACTAAACAAGGTCTAAAAACATGTTTGTGACACTTAACAAGGTCTAAAATCATGTTTGTGACACTAAACAAGGTCTAAAAACATGTTTGTGACACTAAACAAGGTCTAAAAACATGTTTGTGACACTAAACAAGGTCTAAAATGATGTTTGTGGAGCTAAACAAGGTCTAAAAACATGTTTATGGCACTAAACAAGGTCTAAAAACATGTTTGTGACACTTAACAAGGTCTAAAATCATGTTTGTGACACTAAACAAGGTCTAAAATCATGTTTGTGGAGCTAAACAAGCTCTAAAAACATGTTTGTGACACTAAACAAGGTCTAAAATGATGTTTGTGGCACTAAACAAGGTCTAAAATCATGTTTGTGACACTAAACAAGGTCTAAAATGATGTTTGTGGAGCTAAACAAGGTCTAAAAACATGTTTATGGCACTAAACAAGGTCTAAAAACATGTTTGTGACGCTAAACAAGGTCTAAAAACATGTTTGTGACACTAAACAAGGTCTAAAAACATGTTTGTGACACTAAACAAGGTCTAAAATCATGTTTGTGACACTAAACAAGGTCTAAAAACATGTTTATGGCACTAAACAAGGTCTAAAAACATGTTTGTGACACTAAACAAGGTCTAAAAACATGTTTGTGACACTAAACAAGGTCTAAAAACATGTTTGTGACACTAAACAAGGTCTAAAAACATGTTTGTGACACTAAACAAGGTCTAAAATGATGTTTGTGGAGCTAAACAAGGTCTAAAAACATGTTTGTGACACTTAACAAGGTCTAAAATCATGTTTGTGACACTAAACAAGGTCTAAAATGATGTTTGTGGAGCTAAACAAGGTCTAAAAACATGTTTGTGGCACTAAACAAGGTCTAAAAACATGTTTGTGACACTAAACAAGGTCTAAAACATGTTTATGGCACTAAACAAGGTCTAAAATGATGTTTGTGGAGCTAAACAAGGTCTAAAAACATGTTTGTGGCACTAAACAAGGTCTAAAATGATGTTTGTGGAGCTAAACAAGGTCTAAAAACATGTTTGTGGCACTAAACAAGGTCTAAAATGATGTTTGTGGAGCTAAACAAGGTCTAAAAACATGTTTGTGACACTAAACAAGGTCTAAAAACATGTTTGTGACACTAAACAAGGTCTAAAAACATGTTTATGGCACTAAACAAGGTCTAAAATGATGTTTGTGGAGCTAAACAAGGTCTAAAAACATGTTTGTGGCACTAAACAAGGTCTAAAAACATGTTTGTGACACTAAACAAGGTCTAAAAACATGTTTATGGCACTAAACAAGGTCTAAAATCATGTTTGTGACACTAAACAAGGTCTAAAATCATGTTTGTGGCACTAAACAAGGTCTAAAAACATGTTTGTGACACTAAACAAGGTCTAAAATCATGTTTGTGACACTAAACAAGGTCTAAAAACATGTTTGTGACACTAAACAAGGTCTAAAATGATGTTTGTGGAGCTAAACAAGGTCTAAAATCATGTTTGTGACACTAAACAAGGTCTAAAATCATGTTTGTGGCACTAAACAAGGTCTAAAATCATGTTTGTGACACTAAACAAGGTCTAAAATCATGTTTGTGACACTAAACAAGGTCTAAAATGATGTTTGTGACACTAAACAAGGTCTAAAATGATGTTTGTGGAGCTAAACAAGGTCTAAAAACATGTTTATGGCACTAAACAAGGTCTAAAAACATGTTTGTGACACTTAACAAGGTCTAAAATCATGTTTGTGACACTAAACAAGGTCTAAAAACATGTTTGTGACACTAAACAAGGTCTAAAAACATGTTTGTGACACTAAACAAGGTCTAAAATGATGTTTGTGGAGCTAAACAAGGTCTAAAAACATGTTTATGGCACTAAACAAGGTCTAAAAACATGTTTGTGACACTTAACAAGGTCTAAAATCATGTTTGTGACACTAAACAAGGTCTAAAATCATGTTTGTGGCACTAAACAAGGTCTAAAAACATGTTTGTGACACTAAACAAGGTCTAAAAACATGTTTGTGACACTAAACAAGGTCTAAAAACATGTTTGTGGCACTAAACAAGGTCTAAAATGATGTTTGTGGAGCTAAACAAGGTCTAAAATCATGTTTGTGGACTAAACAAGGTCTAAAATCATGTTTGTGGCACTAAACAAGGTCTAAAATCATGTTTGTGACACTAAACAAGGTCTAAAATCATGTTTGTGACACTAAACAAGGTCTAAAATGATGTTTGTGACACTAAACAAGGTCTAAAATGATGTTTGTGGACTAAACAAGGTCTAAAAACATGTTTATGGCACTAAACAAGGTCTAAAAACATGTTTGTGACACTAAACAAGGTCTAAAATCATGTTTGTGACACTAAACAAGGTCTAAAATCATGTTTGTGACACTAAACAAGGTCTAAAATGATGTTTGTGACACTAAACAAGGTCTAAAATGATGTTTGTGGAGCTAAACAAGGTCTAAAAACATGTTTATGGCACTAAACAAGGTCTAAAAACATGTTTGTGACACTTAACAAGGTCTAAAATCATGTTTGTGACACTAAACAAGGTCTAAAAACATGTTTGTGACACTAAACAAGGTCTAAAAACATGTTTGTGACACTAAACAAGGTCTAAAATGATGTTTGTGGAGCTAAACAAGGTCTAAAAACATGTTTATGGCACTAAACAAGGTCTAAAAACATGTTTGTGACACTTAACAAGGTCTAAAATCATGTTTGTGACACTAAACAAGGTCTAAAATCATGTTTGTGGCACTAAACAAGGTCTAAAAACATGTTTGTGACACTAAACAAGGTCTAAAATCATGTTTGTGACACTAAACAAGGTCTAAAAACATGTTTGTGACACTAAACAAGGTCTAAAATGATGTTTGTGGAGCTAAACAAGGTCTAAAATCATGTTTGTGACACTAAACAAGGTCTAAAATCATGTTTGTGGCACTAAACAAGGTCTAAAATCATGTTTGTGACACTAAACAAGGTCTAAAATCATGTTTGTGACACTAAACAAGGTCTAAAATGATGTTTGTGACACTAAACAAGGTCTAAAATGATGTTTGTGGAGCTAAACAAGGTCTAAAATGATGTTTGTGGAGCTAAACAAGGTCTAAAAACATGTTTATGGCACTAAACAAGGTCTAAAAACATGTTTGTGACACTAAACAAGGTCTAAAATCATGTTTGTGACACTAAACAAGGTCTAAAAACATGTTTGTGACACTAAACAAGGTCTAAAATGATGTTTGTGGAGCTAAACAAGGTCTAAAATCATGTTTGTGACACTAAACAAGGTCTAAAATCATGTTTGTGGCACTAAACAAGGTCTAAAATCATGTTTGTGACACTAAACAAGGTCTAAAATCATGTTTGTGACACTAAACAAGGTCTAAAATGATGTTTGTGACACTAAACAAGGTCTAAAATGATGTTTGTGGAGCTAAACAAGGTCTAAAAACATGTTTATGGCACTAAACAAGGTCTAAAAACATGTTTGTGACACTTAACAAGGTCTAAAATCATGTTTGTGACACTAAACAAGGTCTAAAAACATGTTTGTGACACTAAACAAGGTCTAAAAACATGTTTGTGGCACTAAACAAGGTCTAAAATGATGTTTGTGGAGCTAAACAAGGTCTAAAAACATGTTTGTGACACTAAACAAGGTCTAAAAACATGTTTGTGACACTAAACAAGGTCTAAAAACATGTTTGTGGCACTAAACAAGGTCTAAAATGATGTTTGTGGAGCTAAACAAGGTCTAAAAACATGTTTGTGGCACTAAACAAGGTCTAAAAACATGTTTGTGACACTAAACAAGGTCTAAAAACATGTTTGTGGCACTAAACAAGGTCTAAAATCATGTTTGTGACACTAAACAAGGTCTAAAATCATGTTTGTGGCACTAAACAAGGTCTAAAAACATGTTTGTGACACTAAACAAGGTCTAAAATCATGTTTGTGACACTAAACAAGGTCTAAAAACATGTTTGTGACACTAAACAAGGTCTAAAATGATGTTTGTGGAGCTAAACAAGGTCTAAAATCATGTTTGTGACACTAAACAAGGTCTAAAATCATGTTTGTGGCACTAAACAAGGTCTAAAATCATGTTTGTGACACTAAACAAGGTCTAAAATCATGTTTGTGACACTAAACAAGGTCTAAAATGATGTTTGTGACACTAAACAAGGTCTAAAATGATGTTTGTGGAGCTAAACAAGGTCTAAAAACATGTTTATGGCACTAAACAAGGTCTAAAAACATGTTTGTGACACTAAACAAGGTCTAAAATCATGTTTGTGACACTAAACAAGGTCTAAAAACATGTTTGTGACACTAAACAAGGTCTAAAAACATGTTTGTGACACTAAACAAGGTCTAAAATGATGTTTGTGGAGCTAAACAAGGTCTAAAAACATGTTTATGGCACTAAACAAGGTCTAAAAACATGTTTGTGACACTTAACAAGGTCTAAAATCATGTTTGTGACACTAAACAAGGTCTAAAATCATGTTTGTGGCACTAAACAAGGTCTAAAAACATGTTTGTGACACTAAACAAGGTCTAAAATCATGTTTGTGACACTAAACAAGGTCTAAAAACATGTTTGTGACACTAAACAAGGTCTAAAATGATGTTTGTGGAGCTAAACAAGGTCTAAAATCATGTTTGTGACACTAAACAAGGTCTAAAATCATGTTTGTGGCACTAAACAAGGTCTAAAATCATGTTTGTGACACTAAACAAGGTCTAAAAACATGTTTGTGACACTAAACAAGGTCTAAAATGATGTTTGTGACACTAAACAAGGTCTAAAATGATGTTTGTGGACTAAACAAGGTCTAAAAACATGTTTATGGCACTAAACAAGGTCTAAAAACATGTTTGTGACACTAAACAAGGTCTAAAATCATGTTTGTGACACTAAACAAGGTCTAAAATCATGTTTGTGACACTAAACAAGGTCTAAAATGATGTTTGTGACACTAAACAAGGTCTAAAATGATGTTTGTGGAGCTAAACAAGGTCTAAAAACATGTTTATGGCACTAAACAAGGTCTAAAAACATGTTTGTGACACTTAACAAGGTCTAAAATCATGTTTGTGACACTAAACAAGGTCTAAAAACATGTTTGTGACACTAAACAAGGTCTAAAAACATGTTTGTGACACTAAACAAGGTCTAAAATGATGTTTGTGGAGCTAAACAAGGTCTAAAAACATGTTTATGGCACTAAACAAGGTCTAAAAACATGTTTGTGACACTTAACAAGGTCTAAAATCATGTTTGTGACACTAAACAAGGTCTAAAATCATGTTTGTGGCACTAAACAAGGTCTAAAAACATGTTTGTGACACTAAACAAGGTCTAAAATCATGTTTGTGACACTAAACAAGGTCTAAAAACATGTTTGTGACACTAAACAAGGTCTAAAATGATGTTTGTGGAGCTAAACAAGGTCTAAAATCATGTTTGTGACACTAAACAAGGTCTAAAATCATGTTTGTGGCACTAAACAAGGTCTAAAATCATGTTTGTGACACTAAACAAGGTCTAAAATCATGTTTGTGACACTAAACAAGGTCTAAAATGATGTTTGTGACACTAAACAAGGTCTAAAATGATGTTTGTGGAGCTAAACAAGGTCTAAAAACATGTTTATGGCACTAAACAAGGTCTAAAAACATGTTTGTGACACTAAACAAGGTCTAAAATCATGTTTGTGACACTAAACAAGGTCTAAAAACATGTTTGTGACACTAAACAAGGTCTAAAATGATGTTTGTGGAGCTAAACAAGGTCTAAAATCATGTTTGTGACACTAAACAAGGTCTAAAATCATGTTTGTGGCACTAAACAAGGTCTAAAATCATGTTTGTGACACTAAACAAGGTCTAAAATCATGTTTGTGACACTAAACAAGGTCTAAAATGATGTTTGTGACACTAAACAAGGTCTAAAATGATGTTTGTGGAGCTAAACAAGGTCTAAAAACATGTTTATGGCACTAAACAAGGTCTAAAAACATGTTTGTGACACTTAACAAGGTCTAAAATCATGTTTGTGACACTAAACAAGGTCTAAAAACATGTTTGTGACACTAAACAAGGTCTAAAAACATGTTTGTGACACTAAACAAGGTCTAAAATGATGTTTGTGGAGCTAAACAAGGTCTAAAAACATGTTTATGGCACTAAACAAGGTCTAAAAACATGTTTGTGACACTTAACAAGGTCTAAAATCATGTTTGTGACACTAAACAAGGTCTAAAATCATGTTTGTGGAGCTAAACAAGCTCTAAAAACATGTTTGTGACACTAAACAAGGTCTAAAATCATGTTTGTGGCACTAAACAAGGTCTAAAATCATGTTTGTGACACTAAACAAGGTCTAAAATGATGTTTGTGGAGCTAAACAAGGTCTAAAAACATGTTTATGGCACTAAACAAGGTCTAAAAACATGTTTGTGACACTAAACAAGGTCTAAAAACATGTTTGTGACACTAAACAAGGTCTAAAAACATGTTTGTGACACTAAACAAGGTCTAAAATCATGTTTGTGACACTAAACAAGGTCTAAAAACATGTTTATGGCACTAAACAAGGTCTAAAAACATGTTTGTGACACTAAACAAGGTCTAAAAACATGTTTGTGACACTAAACAAGGTCTAAAAACATGTTTGTGACACTAAACAAGGTCTAAAAACATGTTTGTGACACTAAACAAGGTCTAAAATGATGTTTGTGGAGCTAAACAAGGTCTAAAAACATGTTTGTGACACTTAAACAAGGTCTAAAATCATGTTTGTGACACTAAACAAGGTCTAAAATGATGTTTGTGGAGCTAAACAAGGTCTAAAAACATGTTTGTGGCACTAAACAAGGTCTAAAAACATGTTTGTGACACTAAACAAGGTCTAAAAACATGTTTGTGGCACTAAACAAGGTCTAAAATGATGTTTGTGACACTAAACAAGGTCTAAAAACATGTTTGTGACACTAAACAAGGTCTAAAATGATGTTTGTGACACTAAACAAGGTCTAAAAACATGTTTGTGACACTAAACAAGGTCTAAAATCATGTTTGTGGAGCTAAACAAGCTCTAAAAACATGTTTGTGACACTAAACAAGGTCTAAAATCATGTTTGTGGCACTAAACAAGGTCTAAAATCATGTTTGTGACACTAAACAAGGTCTAAAAACATGTTTATGGCACTAAACAAGGTCTAAAAACATGTTTGTGACACTTAACAAGGTCTAAAATCATGTTTGTGACACTAAACAAGGTCTAAAATCATGTTTGTGACACTAAACAAGGTCTAAAATGATGTTTGTGGAGCTAAACAAGGTCTAAAAACATGTTTATGGCACTAAACAAGGTCTAAAAACATGTTTGTGACACTAAACAAGGTCTAAAAACATGTTTGTGACACTAAACAAGGTCTAAAATGATGTTTGTGACACTAAACAAGGTCTAAAAACATGTTTGTGGCACTAAACAAGGTCTAAAATGATGTTTGTGGAGCTAAACAAGGTCTAAAAACATGTTTATGGCACTAAACAAGGTCTAAAATCATGTTTGTGGCACTAAACAAGGTCTAAAAACATGTTTGTGACACTAAACAAGGTCTAAAATCATGTTTGTGACACTAAACAAGGTCTAAAATGATGTTTGTGGAGCTAAACAAGGTCTAAAAACATGTTTATGGCACTAAACAAGGTCTAAAAACATGTTTGTGACACTAAACAAGGTCTAAAAACATGTTTGTGACACGAAACAAGGTCTAAAATGATGTTTGTGGAGCTAAACAAGCTCTAAAAACATGTTTGTGACACTAAACAAGGTCTAAAATCATGTTTGTGGCACTAAACAAGGTCTAAAATGATGTTTGTGACACTAAACAAGGTCTAAAATGATGTTTGTGGAGCTAAACAAGGTCTAAAAACATGTTTATGGCACTAAACAAGGTCTAAAAACATGTTTGTGACACTAAACAAGGTCTAAAAACATGTTTGTGACACTAAACAAGGTCTAAAAACATGTTTGTGACACTAAACAAGGTCTAAAATGATGTTTGTGGAGCTAAACAAGGTCTAAAAACATGTTTATGGCACTAAACAAGGTCTAAAAACATGTTTGTGACACTTAACAAGGTCTAAAATCATGTTTGTGACACTAAACAAGGTCTAAAATCATGTTTGTGGAGCTAAACAAGCTCTAAAAACATGTTTGTGACACTAAACAAGGTCTAAAATCATGTTTGTGGCACTAAACAAGGTCTAAAATCATGTTTGTGACACTAAACAAGGTCTAAAATGATGTTTGTGGAGCTAAACAAGGTCTAAAAACATGTTTATGGCACTAAACAAGGTCTAAAAACATGTTTGTGACACTAAACAAGGTCTAAAAACATGTTTGTGACACTAAACAAGGTCTAAAAACATGTTTGTGACACTAAACAAGGTCTAAAAACATGTTTGTGACACTATACAAGGTCTAAAAACATGTTTGTGACACTAAACAAGGTCTAAAATGATGTTTGTGGAGCTAAACAAGGTCTAAAAACATGTTTATGGCACTAAACAAGGTCTAAAAACATGTTTGTGACACTAAACAAGGTCTAAAAACATGTTTGTGACACTAAACAAGGTCTAAAATGATGTTTGTGACACTAAACAAGGTCTAAAAACATGTTTGTGACACTAAACAAGGTCTAAAATGATGTTTGTGGAGCTAAACAAGGTCTAAAATCATGTTTGTGACACTAAACAAGGTCTAAAATCATGTTTGTGGCACTAAACAAGGTCTAAAAACATGTTTGTGACACTAAACAAGGTCTAAAATCATGTTTGTGACACTAAACAAGGTCTAAAAACATGTTTGTGACACTAAACAAGGTCTAAAATGATGTTTTTGGAGCTAAACAAGGTCTAAAATCATGTTTGTGACACTAAACAAGGTCTAAAATCATGTTTGTGGCACTAAACAAGGTCTAAAATCATGTTTGTGACACTAAACAAGGTCTAAAAACATGTTTGTGACACTAAACAAGGTCTAAAATCATGTTTGTGACACTAAACAAGGTCTAAAATGATGTTTGTGACACTAAACAAGGTCTAAAATGATGTTTGTGGAGCTAAACAAGGTCTAAAAACATGTTTATGGCACTAAACAAGGTCTAAAAACATGTTTGTGACACTTAACAAGGTCTAAAATCATGTTTGTGACACTAAACAAGGTCTAAAAACATGTTTGTGACACTAAACAAGGTCTAAAAACATGTTTGTGACACTAAACAAGGTCTAAAATGATGTTTGTGGAGCTAAACAAGGTCTAAAAACATGTTTATGGCACTAAACAAGGTCTAAAAACATGTTTGTGACACTTAACAAGGTCTAAAATCATGTTTGTGACACTAAACAAGGTCTAAAATCATGTTTGTGGAGCTAAACAAGCTCTAAAAACATGTTTGTGACACTAAACAAGGTCTAAAATCATGTTTGTGGCACTAAACAAGGTCTAAAATCATGTTTGTGACACTAAACAAGGTCTAAAATGATGTTTGTGGAGCTAAACAAGGTCTAAAAACATGTTTATGGCACTAAACAAGGTCTAAAAACATGTTTGTGACACTTAACAAGGTCTAAAATCATGTTTGTGACACTAAACAAGGTCTAAAAACATGTTTGTGACACTAAACAAGGTCTAAAAACATGTTTGTGACACTAAACAAGGTCTAAAATGATGTTTGTGGAGCTAAACAAGGTCTAAAAACATGTTTATGGCACTAAACAAGGTCTAAAAACATGTTTGTGACACTTAACAAGGTCTAAAATCATGTTTGTGACACTAAACAAGGTCTAAAATCATGTTTGTGGAGCTAAACAAGCTCTAAAAACATGTTTGTGACACTAAACAAGGTCTAAAATCATGTTTGTGGCACTAAACAAGGTCTAAAATCATGTTTGTGACACTAAACAAGGTCTAAAATGATGTTTGTGGAGCTAAACAAGGTCTAAAAACATGTTTATGGCACTAAACAAGGTCTAAAAACATGTTTGTGACACTAAACAAGGTCTAAAAACATGTTTGTGACACTAAACAAGGTCTAAAAACATGTTTGTGACACTAAACAAGGTCTAAAATCATGTTTGTGACACTAAACAAGGTCTAAAAACATGTTTATGGCACTAAACAAGGTCTAAAAACATGTTTGTGACACTAAACAAGGTCTAAAAACATGTTTGTGACACTAAACAAGGTCTAAAAACATGTTTGTGACACTAAACAAGGTCTAAAAACATGTTTGTGACACTAAACAAGGTCTAAAATGATGTTTGTGGAGCTAAACAAGGTCTAAAAACATGTTTGTGACACTTAACAAGGTCTAAAATCATGTTTGTGACACTAAACAAGGTCTAAAATGATGTTTGTGGAGCTAAACAAGGTCTAAAAACATGTTTGTGGCACTAAACAAGGTCTAAAAACATGTTTGTGACACTAAACAAGGTCTAAAACATGTTTATGGCACTAAACAAGGTCTAAAATGATGTTTGTGGAGCTAAACAAGGTCTAAAAACATGTTTGTGGCACTAAACAAGGTCTAAAATGATGTTTGTGGAGCTAAACAAGGTCTAAAAACATGTTTGTGGCACTAAACAAGGTCTAAAATGATGTTTGTGGAGCTAAACAAGGTCTAAAAACATGTTTGTGACACTAAACAAGGTCTAAAAACATGTTTGTGACACTAAACAAGGTCTAAAAACATGTTTATGGCACTAAACAAGGTCTAAAATGATGTTTGTGGAGCTAAACAAGGTCTAAAAACATGTTTGTGGCACTAAACAAGGTCTAAAAACATGTTTGTGACACTAAACAAGGTCTAAAAACATGTTTATGGCACTAAACAAGGTCTAAAATCATGTTTGTGACACTAAACAAGGTCTAAAATCATGTTTGTGGCACTAAACAAGGTCTAAAAACATGTTTGTGACACTAAACAAGGTCTAAAATCATGTTTGTGACACTAAACAAGGTCTAAAAACATGTTTGTGACACTAAACAAGGTCTAAAATGATGTTTGTGGAGCTAAACAAGGTCTAAAATCATGTTTGTGACACTAAACAAGGTCTAAAATCATGTTTGTGGCACTAAACAAGGTCTAAAATCATGTTTGTGACACTAAACAAGGTCTAAAATCATGTTTGTGACACTAAACAAGGTCTAAAATGATGTTTGTGACACTAAACAAGGTCTAAAATGATGTTTGTGGAGCTAAACAAGGTCTAAAAACATGTTTATGGCACTAAACAAGGTCTAAAAACATGTTTGTGACACTTAACAAGGTCTAAAATCATGTTTGTGACACTAAACAAGGTCTAAAAACATGTTTGTGACACTAAACAAGGTCTAAAAACATGTTTGTGACACTAAACAAGGTCTAAAATGATGTTTGTGGAGCTAAACAAGGTCTAAAAACATGTTTATGGCACTAAACAAGGTCTAAAAACATGTTTGTGACACTTAACAAGGTCTAAAATCATGTTTGTGATACTAAACAAGGTCTAAAATCATGTTTGTGGAGCTAAACAAGCTCTAAAAACATGTTTGTGACACTAAACAAGGTCTAAAATCATGTTTGTGGCACTAAACAAGGTCTAAAATCATGTTTGTGACACTAAACAAGGTCTAAAATGATGTTTGTGGAGCTAAACAAGGTCTAAAAACATGTTTATGGCACTAAACAAGGTCTAAAAACATGTTTGTGACGCTAAACAAGGTCTAAAAACATGTTTGTGACACTAAACAAGGTCTAAAAACATGTTTGTGACACTAAACAAGGTCTAAAATCATGTTTGTGACACTAAACAAGGTCTAAAAACATGTTTATGGCACTAAACAAGGTCTAAAAACATGTTTGTGACACTAAACAAGGTCTAAAAACATGTTTGTGACACTAAACAAGGTCTAAAAACATGTTTGTGACACTAAACAAGGTCTAAAAACATGTTTGTGACACTAAACAAGGTCTAAAATGATGTTTGTGGAGCTAAACAAGGTCTAAAAACATGTTTATGGCACTAAACAAGGTCTAAAAACATGTTTGTGACGCTAAACAAGGTCTAAAAACATGTTTGTGACACTAAACAAGGTCTAAAAACATGTTTGTGACACTAAACAAGGTCTAAAATCATGTTTGTGACACTAAACAAGGTCTAAAATGATGTTTGTGGAGCTAAACAAGGTCTAAAAACATGTTTGTGACACTTAACAAGGTCTAAAATCATGTTTGTGACACTAAACAAGGTCTAAAATGATGTTTGTGGAGCTAAACAAGGTCTAAAAACATGTTTGTGGCACTAAACAAGGTCTAAAAACATGTTTGTGACACTAAACAAGGTCTAAAAACATGTTTATGGCACTAAACAAGGTCTAAAATGATGTTTGTGACACTAAACAAGGTCTAAAAACATGTTTGTGACACTAAACAAGGTCTAAAATGATGTTTGTGACACTAAACAAGGTCTAAAAACATGTTTGTGACACTAAACAAGGTCTAAAATCATGTTTGTGGAGCTAAACAAGCTCTAAAAACATGTTTGTGACACTAAACAAGGTCTAAAATCATGTTTGTGGCACTAAACAAGGTCTAAAATCATGTTTGTGACACTAAACAAGGTCTAAAATGATGTTTGTGGAGCTAAACAAGGTCTAAAAACATGTTTATGGCACTAAACAAGGTCTAAAAACATGTTTGTGACGCTAAACAAGGTCTAAAAACATGTTTGTGACACTAAACAAGGTCTAAAAACATGTTTGTGACACTAAACAAGGTCTAAAAACATGTTTATGGCACTAAACAAGGTCTAAAAACATGTTTATGGCACTAAACAAGGTCTAAAAACATGTTTGTGACACTAAACAAGGTCTAAAATGATGTTTGTGGAGCTAAACAAGGTCTAAAAACATGTTTGTGGCACTAAACAAGGTCTAAAAACATGTTTGTGACACTAAACAAGGTCTAAAAACATGTTTATGGCACTAAACAAGGTCTAAAATGATGTTTGTGGAGCTAAACAAGGTCTAAAAACATGTTTGTGACACTAAACAAGGTCTAAAAACATGTTTGTGACACTAAACAAGGTCTAAAAACATGTTTATGGCACTAAACAAGGTCTAAAATGATGTTTGTGACACTAAACAAGGTCTAAAAACATGTTTGTGACACTAAACAAGGTCTAAAATGATGTTTGTGACACTAAACAAGGTCTAAAAACATGTTTGTGACACTAAACAAGGTCTAAAATGATGTTTGTGGAGCTAAACAAGGTCTAAAAACATGTTTATGGCACTAAACAAGGTCTAAAATGATGTTTGTGGAGCTAAACAAGGTCTAAAAACATGTTTGTGACACTAAACAAGGTCTAAAAACATGTTTGTGACACTAAACAAGGTCTAAAAACATGTTTATGGCACTAAACAAGGTCTAAAAACATGTTTATGGCACTAAACAAGGTCTAAAAACATGTTTGTGACGCTAAACAAGGTCTAAAAACATGTTTGTGACACTAAACAAGGTCTAAAAACATGTTTGTGACACTAAACAAGGTCTAAAATCATGTTTGTGACACTAAACAAGGTCTAAAAACATGTTTATGGCACTAAACAAGGTCTAAAAACATGTTTGTGGCACTAAACAAGGTCTAAAATGATGTTTGTGGAGCTAAACAAGGTCTAAAAACATGTTTGTGGCACTAAACAAGGTCTAAAATGATGTTTGTGGAGCTAAACAAGGTCTAAAAACATGTTTGTGACACTAAACAAGGTCTAAAAACATGTTTATGGCACTAAACAAGGTCTAAAAACATGTTTGTGGCACTAAACAAGGTCTAAAATGATGTTTGTGGAGCTAAACAAGGTCTAAAAACATGTTTGTGACACTAAACAAGGTCTAAAATGATGTTTGTGGAGCTAAACAAGCTCTAAAAACATGTTTGTGACACTAAACAAGGTCTAAAAACATGTTTATGGCACTAAACAAGGTCTAAAAACATGTTTGTGACACTAAACAAGGTCTAAAAACATGTTTGTGACACTAAACAAGGTCTAAAAACATGTTTGTGACACTAAACAAGGTCTAAAATGATGTTTGTGGAGCTAAACAAGGTCTAAAAACATGTTTATGGCACTAAACAAGGTCTAAAAACATGTTTGTGACACTTAACAAGGTCTAAAATCATGTTTGTGACACTAAACAAGGTCTAAAATCATGTTTGTGACACTAAACAAGGTCTAAAATGATGTTTGTGGAGCTAAACAAGGTCTAAAAACATGTTTATGGCACTAAACAAGGTCTAAAATCATGTTTGTGGCACTAAACAAGGTCTAAAAACATGTTTGTGACACTAAACAAGGTCTAAAATCATGTTTGTGACACTAAACAAGGTCTAAAATGATGTTTGTGGAGCTAAACAAGGTCTAAAAACATGTTTGTGGCACTAAACAAGGTCTAAAATGATGTTTGTGGAGCTAAACAAGGTCTAAAAACATGTTTGTGACACTAAACAAGGTCTAAAATGATGTTTGTGGAGCTAAACAAGCTCTAAAAACATGTTTGTGACACTAAACAAGGTCTAAAAACATGTTTATGGCACTAAACAAGGTCTAAAAACATGTTTGTGACACTAAACAAGGTCTAAAAACATGTTTGTGACACTAAACAAGGTCTAAAAACATGTTTGTGACACTAAACAAGGTCTAAAATGATGTTTGTGGAG
This sequence comes from Oncorhynchus clarkii lewisi, assembly GCF_045791955.1. Taxonomy (NCBI): domain Eukaryota; kingdom Metazoa; phylum Chordata; class Actinopteri; order Salmoniformes; family Salmonidae; genus Oncorhynchus; species Oncorhynchus clarkii. Next base: position 163,886 of record NW_027258051.1, on the reverse strand, counting down.
CTAAACAAGGTCTAAAAACATGTTTATGGCACTAAACAAGGTCTAAAAACATGTTTGTGACACTTAACAAGGTCTAAAATCATGTTTGTGACACTAAACAAGGTCTAAAATCATGTTTGTGACACTAAACAAGGTCTAAAATGATGTTTGTGGAGCTAAACAAGGTCTAAAAACATGTTTATGGCACTAAACAAGGTCTAAAATCATGTTTGTGGCACTAAACAAGGTCTAAAAACATGTTTGTGACACTAAACAAGGTCTAAAATCATGTTTGTGACACTAAACAAGGTCTAAAATGATGTTTGTGGAGCTAAACAAGGTCTAAAAACATGTTTATGGCACTAAACAAGGTCTAAAAACATGTTTGTGACACTAAACAAGGTCTAAAAACATGTTTGTGACACTAAACAAGGTCTAAAATGATGTTTGTGGAGCTAAACAAGCTCTAAAAACATGTTTGTGACACTAAACAAGGTCTAAAATCATGTTTGTGGCACTAAACAAGGTCTAAAATCATGTTTGTGACACTAAACAAGGTCTAAAATGATGTTTGTGGAGCTAAACAAGGTCTAAAAACATGTTTATGGCACTAAACAAGGTCTAAAAACATGTTTGTGACACTAAACAAGGTCTAAAAACATGTTTGTGACACTAAACAAGGTCTAAAAACATGTTTGTGACACTAAACAAGGTCTAAAATGATGTTTGTGGAGCTAAACAAGGTCTAAAAACATGTTTATGGCACTAAACAAGGTCTAAAAACATGTTTGTGACACTTAACAAGGTCTAAACTCATGTTTGTGACACTAAACAAGGTCTAAAATCATGTTTGTGGAGCTAAACAAGCTCTAAAAACATGTTTGTGACACTAAACAAGGTCTAAAATCATGTTTGTGACACTAAACAAGGTCTAAAAACATGTTTGTGGCACTAAACAAGGTCTAAAATGATGTTTGTGGAGCTAAACAAGGTCTAAAATCATGTTTGTGGCACTAAACAAGGTCTAAAATCATGTTTGTGGCACTAAACAAGGTCTAAAATCATGTTTGTGACACTAAACAAGGTCTAAAAACATGTTTATGGCACTAAACAAGGTCTAAAAACATGTTTATGGCACTAAACAAGGTCTAAAAACATGTTTGTGACACTAAACAAGGTCTAAAAACATGTTTATGGCACTAAACAAGGTCTAAAAACATGTTTGTGACACTAAACAAGGTCTAAAATCATGTTTGTGGCACTAAACAAGGTCTAAAATCATGTTTGTGACACTAAACAAGGTCTAAAAACATGTTTGTGACACTAAACAAGGTCTAAAATCATGTTTGTGACACTAAACAAGGTCTAAAATGATGTTTGTGGAGCTAAACAAGGTCTAAAAACATGTTTATGGCACTAAACAAGGTCTAAAAACATGTTTGTGACACTAAACAAGGTCTAAAAACATGTTTGTGACACTAAACAAGGTCTAAAATGATGTTTGTGGAGCTAAACAAGCTCTAAAAACATGTTTGTGACACTAAACAAGGTCTAAAATCATGTTTGTGGCACTAAACAAGGTCTAAAATCATGTTTGTGACACTAAACAAGGTCTAAAATGATGTTTGTGGAGCTAAACAAGGTCTAAAAACATGTTTATGGCACTAAACAAGGTCTAAAAACATGTTTGTGACACTAAACAAGGTCTAAAAACATGTTTGTGACACTAAACAAGGTCTAAAAACATGTTTGTGACACTAAACAAGGTCTAAAATGATGTTTGTGGAGCTAAACAAGGTCTAAAAACATGTTTATGGCACTAAACAAGGTCTAAAAACATGTTTGTGACACTTAACAAGGTCTAAAATCATGTTTGTGACACTAAACAAGGTCTAAAATCATGTTTGTGGAGCTAAACAAGCTCTAAAAACATGTTTGTGACACTAAACAAGGTCTAAAATCATGTTTGTGGCACTAAACAAGGTCTAAAATCATGTTTGTGACACTAAACAAGGTCTAAAATGATGTTTGTGGAGCTAAACAAGGTCTAAAAACATGTTTATGGCACTAAACAAGGTCTAAAAACATGTTTGTGACACTAAACAAGGTCTAAAAACATGTTTGTGACACTAAACAAGGTCTAAAAACATGTTTGTGACACTAAACAAGGTCTAAAAACATGTTTGTGACACTATACAAGGTCTAAAAACATGTTTGTGGCACTAAACAAGGTCTAAAATGATGTTTGTGGAGCTAAACAAGGTCTAAAATCATGTTTGTGGCACTAAACAAGGTCTAAAATCATGTTTGTGGCACTAAACAAGGTCTAAAATCATGTTTGTGACACTAAACAAGGTCTAAAAACATGTTTATGGCACTAAACAAGGTCTAAAAACATGTTTATGGCACTAAACAAGGTCTAAAAACATGTTTGTGACACTAAACAAGGTCTAAAAACATGTTTATGGCACTAAACAAGGTCTAAAAACATGTTTGTGACACTAAACAAGGTCTAAAATCATGTTTGTGGCACTAAACAAGGTCTAAAATCATGTTTGTGACACTAAACAAGGTCTAAAAACATGTTTGTGACACTAAACAAGGTCTAAAAACATGTTTATGGCACTAAACAAGGTCTAAAAACATGTTTGTGACACTAAACAAGGTCTAAAAACATGTTTGTGACACTAAACAAGGTCTAAAAACATGTTTGTGACACTAAACAAGGTCTAAAATGATGTTTGTGGAGCTAAACAAGCTCTAAAAACATGTTTGTGACACTAAACAAGGTCTAAAATCATGTTTGTGGCACTAAACAAGGTCTAAAATCATGTTTGTGACACTAAACAAGGTCTAAAATGATGTTTGTGGAGCTAAACAAGGTCTAAAAACATGTTTATGGCACTAAACAAGGTCTAAAAACATGTTTGTGACACTAAACAAGGTCTAAAAACATGTTTGTGACACTAAACAAGGTCTAAAAACATGTTTGTGACACTAAACAAGGTCTAAAATGATGTTTGTGGAGCTAAACAAGGTCTAAAAACATGTTTATGGCACTAAACAAGGTCTAAAAACATGTTTGTGACACTTAACAAGGTCTAACATCATGTTTGTGACACTAAACAAGGTCTAAAATCATGTTTGTGGAGCTAAACAAGCTCTAAAAACATGTTTGTGACACTAAACAAGGTCTAAAATCATGTTTGTGGCACTAAACAAGGTCTAAAATCATGTTTGTGACACTAAACAAGGTCTAAAATGATGTTTGTGGAGCTAAACAAGGTCTAAAAACATGTTTATGGCACTAAACAAGGTCTAAAAACATGTTTGTGACACTAAACAAGGTCTAAAAACATGTTTGTGACACTAAACAAGGTCTAAAAACATGTTTGTGACACTAAACAAGGTCTAAAAACATGTTTGTGACACTATACAAGGTCTAAAAACATGTTTGTGGCACTAAACAAGGTCTAAAATGATGTTTGTGGAGCTAAACAAGGTCTAAAATCATGTTTGTGGCACTAAACAAGGTCTAAAATCATGTTTGTGGCACTAAACAAGGTCTAAAATCATGTTTGTGACACTAAACAAGGTCTAAAAACATGTTTATGGCACTAAACAAGGTCTAAAAACATGTTTATGGCACTAAACAAGGTCTAAAAACATGTTTGTGACACTAAACAAGGTCTAAAAACATGTTTATGGCACTAAACAAGGTCTAAAAACATGTTTGTGACACTAAACAAGGTCTAAAATCATGTTTGTGGCACTAAACAAGGTCTAAAATCATGTTTGTGACACTAAACAAGGTCTAAAAACATGTTTGTGACACTAAACAAGGTCTAAAAACATGTTTGTGACACTAAACAAGGTCTAAAAACATGTTTGTGACACTAAACAAGGTCTAAAAACATGTTTGTGGAGCTAAACAAGGTCTAAAATCATGTTTGTGACACTAAACAAGGTCTAAAATGATGTTTGTGGAGCTAAACAAGGTCTAAAAACATGTTTGCGGCACTAAACAAGGTCTAAAATCATGTTTGTGGCACTAAACAAGGTCTAAAATGATGTTTGCGGCACTAAACAAGGTCTAAAAACATGTTTGTGACTCTAAACAAGGTCTAAAAACATGTTTGTGGAGCTAAACAAGGTCTAAAATCATGTTTGTGACACTTAACAAGGTCTAAAATGATGTTTGTGGAGCTAAACAAGGTCTAAAATCATGTTTGTGGCACTAAACAAGGTCTAAAATGATGTTTGTGGAGCTAAACAAGGTCTAAAATCATGTTTGTGGCACTAAACAAGGTCTAAAATCATGTTTGTGGCACTAAACAAGGTCTAAAATCATGTTTGTGACACTAAACAAGGTCTAAAAACATGTTTATGGCACTAAACAAGGTCTAAAAACATGTTTATGGCACTAAACAAGGTCTAAAAACATGTTTGTGACACTAAACAAGGTCTAAAAACATGTTTATGGCACTAAACAAGGTCTAAAAACATGTTTGTGACACTAAACAAGGTCTAAAATCATGTTTGTGACACTAAACAAGGTCTAAAAACATGTTTATGGCACTAAACAAGGTCTTAAAACATGTTTGTGACACTAAACAAGGTCTAAAAACATGTTTGTGACACTAAACAAGGTCTAAAATCATGTTTGTGACACTAAACAAGGTCTAAAATCATGTTTGTGACACTAAACAAGGTCTAAAATGATGTTTGTGGAGCTAAACAAGGTCTAAAAACATGTTTATGGCACTAAACAAGGTCTAAAAACATGTTTGTGACACTAAACAAGGTCTAAAAACATGTTTGTGACACTAAACAAGGTCTAAAATGATGTTTGTGGAGCTAAACAAGGTCTAAAAACATGTTTATGGCACTAAACAAGGTCTAAAAACATGTTTGTGACACTAAACAAGGTCTAAAAACATGTTTGTGACACTAAACAAGGTCTAAAAACATGTTTGTGACACTAAACAAGGTCTAAAATGATGTTTGTGGAGCTAAACAAGGTCTAAAAACATGTTTATGGCACTAAACAAGGTCTAAAAACATGTTTGTGACACTTAACAAGTTCTAAAATCATGTTTGTGACACTAAACAAGGTCTAAAATCATGTCTGTGGAGCTAAACAAGGTCTAAAAACATGTTTATGGCACTAAACAAGGTCTAAAAACATGTTTGTGACACTAAACAAGGTCTAAAAACATGTTTGTGACACTAAACAAGGTCTAAAATGATGTTTGTGGAGCTAAACAAGGTCTAAAATCATGTTTGTGACACTAAACAAGGTCTAAAATGATGTTTGTGACACTAAACAAGGTCTAAAATCATGTTTGTGGCACTAAACAAGGTCTAAAATGATGTTTGTGGAGCTAAACAAGGTTTAAAAACATGTTTATGGCACTAAACAAGGTCTAAAATCATGTTTGTGGCACTAAACAAGGTCTAAAATCATGTTTGTGACACTAAACAAGGTCTAAAAACATGTTTATGGCACTAAACAAGGTCTAAAAACATGTTTATGGCACTAAACAAGGTCTAAAAACATGTTTGTGACACTAAACAAAATGGCACTAAACAAGGTCTAAAAACATGTTTGTGACACTAAACAAGGTCTAAAAACATGTTTGTGACACTAAACAAGGTCTAAAAACATGTTTGTGACACTAAACAAGGTCTAAAAACATGTTTGTGGAGCTAAACAAGGTCTAAAATCATGTTTGTGACACTAAACAAGGTCTAAAATGATGTTTGTGGAGCTAAACAAGGTCTAAAAACATGTTTGCGGCACTAAACAAGGTCTAAAATCATGTTTGTGGCACTAAACAAGGTCTAAAATGATGTTTGCGGCACTAAACAAGGTCTAAAAACATGTTTGTGACTCTAAACAAGGTCTAAAAACATGTTTGTGGAGCTAAACAAGGTCTAAAATCATGTTTGTGACACTTAACAAGGTCTAAAATGATGTTTGTGGAGCTAAACAAGGTCTAAAATCATGTTTGTGGCACTAAACAAGGTCTAAAATGATGTTTGTGGAGCTAAACAAGGTCTAAAATCATGTTTGTGGCACTAAACAAGGTCTAAAATCATGTTTGTGGCACTAAACAAGGTCTAAAATCATGTTTGTGACACTAAACAAGGTCTAAAAACATGTTTATGGCACTAAACAAGGTCTAAAAACATGTTTATGGCACTAAACAAGGTCTAAAAACATGTTTGTGACACTAAACAAGGTCTAAAAACATGTTTATGGCACTAAACAAGGTCTAAAAACATGTTTGTGACACTAAACAAGGTCTAAAATCATGTTTGTGACACTAAACAAGGTCTAAAAACATGTTTATGGCACTAAACAAGGTCTTAAAACATGTTTGTGACACTAAACAAGGTCTAAAAACATGTTTGTGACACTAAACAAGGTCTAAAATCATGTTTGTGACACTAAACAAGGTCTAAAATCATGTTTGTGACACTAAACAAGGTCTAAAATGATGTTTGTGGAGCTAAACAAGGTCTAAAAACATGTTTATGGCACTAAACAAGGTCTAAAAACATGTTTGTGACACTAAACAAGGTCTAAAAACATGTTTGTGACACTAAACAAGGTCTAAAATGATGTTTGTGGAGCTAAACAAGGTCTAAAAACATGTTTATGGCACTAAACAAGGTCTAAAAACATGTTTGTGACACTAAACAAGGTCTAAAAACATGTTTGTGACACTAAACAAGGTCTAAAAACATGTTTGTGACACTAAACAAGGTCTAAAATGATGTTTGTGGAGCTAAACAAGGTCTAAAAACATGTTTATGGCACTAAACAAGGTCTAAAAACATGTTTGTGACACTTAACAAGTTCTAAAATCATGTTTGTGACACTAAACAAGGTCTAAAATCATGTCTGTGGAGCTAAACAAGGTCTAAAAACATGTTTATGGCACTAAACAAGGTCTAAAAACATGTTTGTGACACTAAACAAGGTCTAAAAACATGTTTGTGACACTAAACAAGGTCTAAAATGATGTTTGTGGAGCTAAACAAGGTCTAAAATCATGTTTGTGACACTAAACAAGGTCTAAAATGATGTTTGTGACACTAAACAAGGTCTAAAATCATGTTTGTGGCACTAAACAAGGTCTAAAATGATGTTTGTGGAGCTAAACAAGGTTTAAAAACATGTTTATGGCACTAAACAAGGTCTAAAATCATGTTTGTGGCACTAAACAAGGTCTAAAATCATGTTTGTGACACTAAACAAGGTCTAAAAACATGTTTATGGCACTAAACAAGGTCTAAAAACATGTTTATGGCACTAAACAAGGTCTAAAAACATGTTTGTGACACTAAACAAGGTCTAAAAACATGTTTATGGCACTAAACAAGGTCTAAAAACATGTTTGTGACACTAAACAAGGTCTAAAATCATGTTTGTGACACTAAACAAGGTCTAAAAACATGTTTATGGCACTAAACAAGGTCTTAAAACATGTTTGTGACACTAAACAAGGTCTAAAAACATGTTTGTGACACTAAACAAGGTCTAAAAACATGTTTGTGACACTAAACAAGGTCTAAAAACATGTTTGTGACACTAAACAAGGTCTAAAAACATGTTTGTGACACTAAACAAGGTCTAAAATGATGTTTGTGGAGCTAAACAAGGTCTAAAAACATGTTTATGGCACTAAACAAGGTCTAAAAACATGTTTGTGACACTTAACAAGTTCTAAAATCATGTTTGTGACACTAAACAAGGTCTAAAATCATGTCTGTGGAGCTAAACAAGGTCTAAAAACATGTTTATGGCACTAAACAAGGTCTAAAAACATGTTTGTGACACTAAACAAGGTCTAAAAACATGTTTGTGACACTAAACAAGGTCTAAAATGATGTTTGTGGAGCTAAACAAGGTCTAAAATCATGTTTGTGACACTAAACAAGGTCTAAAATGATGTTTGCGGCACTAAACAAGGTCTAAAAACATGTTTGTGACACTAAACAAGGTCTAAAATCATGTTTGTGGCACTAAACAAGGTCTAAAATGATGTTTGTGGAGCTAAACAAGGTCTAAAAACATGTTTATGGCACTAAACAAGGTCTAAAAACATGTTTGTGACACTAAACAAGGTCTAAAATCATGTTTGTGGCACTAAACAAGGTCTAAAATCATGTTTATGGCACTAAACAAGGTCTAAAATCATGTTTGTGACACTAAACAAGGTCTAAAAACATGTTTATGGCACTAAACAAGGTCTAAAAACATGTTTATGGCACTAAACAAGGTCTAAAAACATGTTTGTGACACTAAACAAGGTCTAAAAACATGTTTATGGCACTAAACAAGGTCTAAAAACATGTTTGTGACACTAAACAAGGTCTAAAATCATGTTTGTGACACTAAACAAGGTCTAAAAACATGTTTATGGCACTAAACAAGGTCTTAAAACATGTTTGTGACACTAAACAAGGTCTAAAAACATGTTTGTGACACTAAACAAGGTCTAAAATCATGTTTGTGACACTAAACAAGGTCTAAAATCATGTTTGTGACACTAAACAAGGTCTAAAATGATGTTTGTTGAGCTAAACAAGGTCTAAAAACATGTTTATGGCACTAAACAAGGTCTAAAAACATGTTTGTGACACTAAACAAGGTCTAAAAACATGTTTGTGACACTAAACAAGGTCTAAAATGATGTTTGTGGAGCTAAACAAGGTCTAAAAACATGTTTATGGCACTAAACAAGGTCTAAAAACATGTTTGTGACACTAAACAAGGTCTAAAAACATGTTTGTGACACTAAACAAGGTCTAAAATGATGTTTGTGGAGCTAAACAAGCTCTAAAAACATGTTTTTGACACTAAACAAGGTATAAAATCATGTTTGTGGCACTAAACAAGGTCTAAAATCATGTTTGTGACACTAAACAAGGTCTAAAATGATGTTTGTGGAGCTAAACAAGGTCTAAAAACATGTTTATGGCACTAAACAAGGTCTAAAAACATGTTTGTGACACTAAACAAGGTCTAAAAACATGTTTGTGACACTAAACAAGGTCTAAAAACATGTTTGTGACACTAAACAAGGTCTAAAATGATGTTTGTGGAGCTAAACAAGGTCTAAAAACATGTTTATGGCACTAAACAAGGTCTAAAAACATGTTTGTGACACTTAACAAGTTCTAAAATCATGTTTGTGACACTAAACAAGGTCTAAAATCATGTTTGTGACACTAAACAAGGTCTAAAAACATGTTTATGGCACTAAACAAGGTCTAAAAACATGTTTATGGCACTAAACAAGGTCTAAAAACATGTTTGTGACACTAAACAAGGTCTAAAAACATGTTTATGGCACTAAACAAGGTCTAAAAACATGTTTGTGACACTAAACAAGGTCTAAAATCATGTTTGTGGCACTAAACAAGGTCTAAAATCATGTTTGTGACACTAAACAAGGTCTAAAAACATGTTTGTGACACTAAACAAGGTCTAAAAACATGTTTGTGACACTAAACAAGGTCTAAAAACATGTTTGTGACACTAAACAAGGTCTAAAAACATGTTTGTGGAGCTAAACAAGGTCTAAAATCATGTTTGTGACACTAAACAAGGTCTAAAATGATGTTTGTGGAGCTAAACAAGGTCTAAAAACATGTTTGCGGCACTAAACAAGGTCTAAAATCATGTTTGTGGCACTAAACAAGGTCTAAAATGATGTTTGCGGCACTAAACAAGGTCTAAAAACATGTTTGTGACTCTAAACAAGGTCTAAAAACATGTTTGTGGAGCTAAACAAGGTCTAAAATCATGTTTGTGACACTTAACAAGGTCTAAAATGATGTTTGTGGAGCTAAACAAGGTCTAAAATCATGTTTGTGGCACTAAACAAGGTCTAAAATGATGTTTGTGGAGCTAAACAAGGTCTAAAATCATGTTTGTGGCACTAAACAAGGTCTAAAATCATGTTTGTGGCACTAAACAAGGTCTAAAATCATGTTTGTGACACTAAACAAGGTCTAAAAACATGTTTATGGCACTAAACAAGGTCTAAAAACATGTTTATGGCACTAAACAAGGTCTAAAAACATGTTTGTGACACTAAACAAGGTCTAAAAACATGTTTATGGCACTAAACAAGGTCTAAAAACATGTTTGTGACACTAAACAAGGTCTAAAATCATGTTTGTGACACTAAACAAGGTCTAAAAACATGTTTATGGCACTAAACAAGGTCTTAAAACATGTTTGTGACACTAAACAAGGTCTAAAAACATGTTTGTGACACTAAACAAGGTCTAAAATCATGTTTGTGACACTAAACAAGGTCTAAAATCATGTTTGTGACACTAAACAAGGTCTAAAATGATGTTTGTGGAGCTAAACAAGGTCTAAAAACATGTTTATGGCACTAAACAAGGTCTAAAAACATGTTTGTGACACTAAACAAGGTCTAAAAACATGTTTGTGACACTAAACAAGGTCTAAAATGATGTTTGTGGAGCTAAACAAGGTCTAAAAACATGTTTATGGCACTAAACAAGGTCTAAAAACATGTTTGTGACACTAAACAAGGTCTAAAAACATGTTTGTGACACTAAACAAGGTCTAAAAACATGTTTGTGACACTAAACAAGGTCTAAAATGATGTTTGTGGAGCTAAACAAGGTCTAAAAACATGTTTATGGCACTAAACAAGGTCTAAAAACATGTTTGTGACACTTAACAAGTTCTAAAATCATGTTTGTGACACTAAACAAGGTCTAAAATCATGTCTGTGGAGCTAAACAAGGTCTAAAAACATGTTTATGGCACTAAACAAGGTCTAAAAACATGTTTGTGACACTAAACAAGGTCTAAAAACATGTTTGTGACACTAAACAAGGTCTAAAATGATGTTTGTGGAGCTAAACAAGGTCTAAAATCATGTTTGTGACACTAAACAAGGTCTAAAATGATGTTTGTGACACTAAACAAGGTCTAAAATCATGTTTGTGGCACTAAACAAGGTCTAAAATGATGTTTGTGGAGCTAAACAAGGTTTAAAAACATGTTTATGGCACTAAACAAGGTCTAAAATCATGTTTGTGGCACTAAACAAGGTCTAAAAACATGTTTGTGACACTAAACAAGGTCTAAAATCATGTTTGTGACACTAAACAAGGTCTAAAATGATGTTTGTGGAGCTAAACAAGGTCTAAAAACATGTTTATGGCACTAAACAAGGTCTAAAAACATGTTTGTGACACTAAACAAGGTCTAAAATCATGTTTGTGGCACTAAACAAGGTCTAAAATCATGTTTATGGCACTAAACAAGGTCTAAAATCATGTTTGTGACACTAAACAAGGTCTAAAAACATGTTTATGGCACTAAACAAGGTCTAAAAACATGTTTATGGCACTAAACAAGGTCTAAAAACATGTTTGTGACACTAAACAAGGTCTAAAAACATGTTTATGGCACTAAACAAGGTCTAAAAACATGTTTGTGACACTAAACAAGGTCTAAAATCATGTTTGTGACACTAAACAAGGTCTAAAAACATGTTTATGGCACTAAACAAGGTCTTAAAACATGTTTGTGACACTAAACAAGGTCTAAAAACATGTTTGTGACACTAAACAAGGTCTAAAATCATGTTTGTGACACTAAACAAGGTCTAAAATCATGTTTGTGACACTAAACAAGGTCTAAAATGATGTTTGTGGAGCTAAACAAGGTCTAAAAACATGTTTATGGCACTAAACAAGGTCTAAAAACATGTTTGTGACACTAAACAAGGTCTAAAAACATGTTTGTGACACTAAACAAGGTCTAAAATGATGTTTGTGGAGCTAAACAAGGTCTAAAAACATGTTTATGGCACTAAACAAGGTCTAAAAACATGTTTGTGACACTAAACAAGGTCTAAAAACATGTTTGTGACACTAAACAAGGTCTAAAATGATGTTTGTGGAGCTAAACAAGCTCTAAAAACATGTTTTTGACACTAAACAAGGTATAAAATCATGTTTGTGGCACTAAACAAGGTCTAAAATCATGTTTGTGACACTAAACAAGGTCTAAAATGATGTTTGTGGAGCTAAACAAGGTCAAAAACATGTTTATGGCACTAAACAAGGTCTAAAAACATGTTTGTGACACTAAACAAGGTCTAAAAACATGTTTGTGACACTAAACAAGGTCTAAAAACATGTTTGTGACACTAAACAAGGTCTAAAATGATGTTTGTGGAGCTAAACAAGGTCTAAAAACATGTTTATGGCACTAAACAAGGTCTAAAAACATGTTTGTGACACTTAACAAGTTCTAAAATCATGTTTGTGACACTAAACAAGGTCTAAAATCATGTTTGTGGAGCTAAACAAGGTCTAAAAACATGTTTATGGCACTAAACAAGGTCTAAAAACATGTTTGTGACACTAAACAAGGTCTAAAAACATGTTTGTGACACTAAACAAGGTCTAAAATGATGTTTGTGGAGCTAAACAAGGTCTAAAATCATGTTTGTGACACTAAACAAGGTCTAAAATGATGTTTGTGACACTAAACAAGGTCTAAAAACATGTTTGTGACACTAAACAAGGTCTAAAATGATGTTTGTGGAGCTAAACAAGGTCTAAAATCATGTTTGTGACACTAAACAAGGTCTAAAATGATGTTTGTGGCACTAAACAAGGTCTAAAAACATGTTTGTGACACTAAACAAGGTCTAAAATCATGTTTGTGACACTAAACAAGGTCTAAAATGATGTTTGTGGAGCTAAACAAGGTCTAAAAACATGTTTATGGCACTAAACAAGGTCTAAAAACATGTTTGTGACACTAAACAAGGTCTAAAATCATGTTTGTGGCACTAAACAAGGTCTAAAATCATGTTTATGGCACTAAACAAGGTCTAAAATCATGTTTGTGACACTAAACAAGGTCTAAAAACATGTTTATGGCACTAAACAAGGTCTAAAAACATGTTTATGGCACTAAACAAGGTCTAAAAACATGTTTGTGACACTAAACAAGGTCTAAAAACATGTTTATGGCACTAAACAAGGTCTAAAAACATGTTTGTGACACTAAACAAGGTCTAAAATCATGTTTGTGACACTAAACAAGGTCTAAAAACATGTTTATGGCACTAAACAAGGTCTTAAAACATGTTTGTGACACTAAACAAGGTCTAAAAACATGTTTGTGACACTAAACAAGGTCTAAAATCATGTTTGTGACACTAAACAAGGTCTAAAATCATGTTTGTGACACTAAACAAGGTCTAAAATGATGTTTGTTGAGCTAAACAAGGTCTAAAAACATGTTTATGGCACTAAACAAGGTCTAAAAACATGTTTGTGACACTAAACAAGGTCTAAAAACATGTTTGTGACACTAAACAAGGTCTAAAATGATGTTTGTGGAGCTAAACAAGGTCTAAAAACATGTTTATGGCACTAAACAAGGTCTAAAAACATGTTTGTGACACTAAACAAGGTCTAAAAACATGTTTGTGACACTAAACAAGGTCTAAAATGATGTTTGTGGAGCTAAACAAGCTCTAAAAACATGTTTTTGACACTAAACAAGGTATAAAATCATGTTTGTGGCACTAAACAAGGTCTAAAATCATGTTTGTGACACTAAACAAGGTCTAAAATGATGTTTGTGGAGCTAAACAAGGTCTAAAAACATGTTTATGGCACTAAACAAGGTCTAAAAACATGTTTGTGACACTAAACAAGGTCTAAAAACATGTTTGTGACACTAAACAAGGTCTAAAAACATGTTTGTGACACTAAACAAGGTCTAAAATGATGTTTGTGGAGCTAAACAAGGTCTAAAAACATGTTTATGGCACTAAACAAGGTCTAAAAACATGTTTGTGACACTTAACAAGTTCTAAAATCATGTTTGTGACACTAAACAAGGTCTAAAATCATGTTTGTGACACTAAACAAGGTCTAAAAACATGTTTATGGCACTAAACAAGGTCTAAAAACATGTTTATGGCACTAAACAAGGTCTAAAAACATGTTTGTGACACTAAACAAGGTCTAAAAACATGTTTATGGCACTAAACAAGGTCTAAAAACATGTTTGTGACACTAAACAAGGTCTAAAATCATGTTTGTGGCACTAAACAAGGTCTAAAATCATGTTTGTGACACTAAACAAGGTCTAAAAACATGTTTGTGACACTAAACAAGGTCTAAAATCATGTTTGTGACACTAAACAAGGTCTAAAATGATGTTTGTGGAGCTAAACAAGGTCTAAAAACATGTTTATGGCACTAAACAAGGTCTAAAAACATGTTTGTGACACTAAACAAGGTCTAAAATCATGTTTGTGGCACTAAACAAGGTCTAAAATCATGTTTATGGCACTAAACAAGGTCTAAAATCATGTTTGTGACACTAAACAAGGTCTAAAAACATGTTTATGGCACTAAACAAGGTCTAAAAACATGTTTATGGCACTAAACAAGGTCTAAAAACATGTTTGTGACACTAAACAAGGTCTAAAAACATGTTTATGGCACTAAACAAGGTCTAAAAACATGTTTGTGACACTAAACAAGGTCTAAAATCATGTTTGTGACACTAAACAAGGTCTAAAAACATGTTTATGGCACTAAACAAGGTCTTAAAACATGTTTGTGACACTAAACAAGGTCTAAAAACATGTTTGTGACACTAAACAAGGTCTAAAATCATGTTTGTGACACTAAACAAGGTCTAAAATCATGTTTGTGACACTAAACAAGGTCTAAAATGATGTTTGTTGAGCTAAACAAGGTCTAAAAACATGTTTATGGCACTAAACAAGGTCTAAAAACATGTTTGTGACACTAAACAAGGTCTAAAAACATGTTTGTGACACTAAACAAGGTCTAAAATGATGTTTGTGGAGCTAAACAAGGTCTAAAAACATGTTTATGGCACTAAACAAGGTCTAAAAACATGTTTGTGACACTAAACAAGGTCTAAAAACATGTTTGTGACACTAAACAAGGTCTAAAATGATGTTTGTGGAGCTAAACAAGCTCTAAAAACATGTTTTTGACACTAAACAAGGTATAAAATCATGTTTGTGGCACTAAACAAGGTCTAAAATCATGTTTGTGACACTAAACAAGGTCTAAAATGATGTTTGTGGAGCTAAACAAGGTCTAAAAACATGTTTATGGCACTAAACAAGGTCTAAAAACATGTTTGTGACACTAAACAAGGTCTAAAAACATGTTTGTGACACTAAACAAGGTCTAAAAACATGTTTGTGACACTAAACAAGGTCTAAAATGATGTTTGTGGAGCTAAACAAGGTCTAAAAACATGTTTATGGCACTAAACAAGGTCTAAAAACATGTTTGTGACACTTAACAAGTTCTAAAATCATGTTTGTGACACTAAACAAGGTCTAAAATCATGTTTGTGACACTAAACAAGGTCTAAAAACATGTTTATGGCACTAAACAAGGTCTAAAAACATGTTTATGGCACTAAACAAGGTCTAAAAACATGTTTGTGACACTAAACAAGGTCTAAAAACATGTTTATGGCACTAAACAAGGTCTAAAAACATGTTTGTGACACTAAACAAGGTCTAAAATCATGTTTGTGGCACTAAACAAGGTCTAAAATCATGTTTGTGACACTAAACAAGGTCTAAAAACATGTTTGTGACACTAAACAAGGTCTAAAAACATGTTTGTGACACTAAACAAGGTCTAAAAACATGTTTGTGACACTAAACAAGGTCTAAAAACATGTTTGTGGAGCTAAACAAGGTCTAAAATCATGTTTGTGACACTAAACAAGGTCTAAAATGATGTTTGTGGAGCTAAACAAGGTCTAAAAACATGTTTGCGGCACTAAACAAGGTCTAAAATCATGTTTGTGGCACTAAACAAGGTCTAAAATGATGTTTGCGGCACTAAACAAGGTCTAAAAACATGTTTGTGACTCTAAACAAGGTCTAAAAACATGTTTGTGGAGCTAAACAAGGTCTAAAATCATGTTTGTGACACTTAACAAGGTCTAAAATGATGTTTGTGGAGCTAAACAAGGTCTAAAATCATGTTTGTGGCACTAAACAAGGTCTAAAATGATGTTTGTGGAGCTAAACAAGGTCTAAAATCATGTTTGTGGCACTAAACAAGGTCTAAAATCATGTTTGTGGCACTAAACAAGGTCTAAAATCATGTTTGTGACACTAAACAAGGTCTAAAAACATGTTTATGGCACTAAACAAGGTCTAAAAACATGTTTATGGCACTAAACAAGGTCTAAAAACATGTTTGTGACACTAAACAAGGTCTAAAAACATGTTTATGGCACTAAACAAGGTCTAAAAACATGTTTGTGACACTAAACAAGGTCTAAAATCATGTTTGTGACACTAAACAAGGTCTAAAAACATGTTTATGGCACTAAACAAGGTCTTAAAACATGTTTGTGACACTAAACAAGGTCTAAAAACATGTTTGTGACACTAAACAAGGTCTAAAATCATGCTTGTGACACTAAACAAGGTCTAAAATCATGTTTGTGACACTAAACAAGGTCTAAAATGATGTTTGTGGAGCTAAACAAGGTCTAAAAACATGTTTATGGCACTAAACAAGGTCTAAAAACATGTTTGTGACACTAAACAAGGTCTAAAAACATGTTTGTGACACTAAACAAGGTCTAAAATGATGTTTGTGGAGCTAAACAAGGTCTAAAAACATGTTTATGGCACTAAACAAGGTCTAAAAACATGTTTGTGACACTAAACAAGGTCTAAAAACATGTTTGTGACACTAAACAAGGTCTAAAAACATGTTTGTGACACTAAACAAGGTCTAAAATGATGTTTGTGGAGCTAAACAAGGTCTAAAAACATGTTTATGGCACTAAACAAGGTCTAAAAACATGTTTGTGACACTTAACAAGTTCTAAAATCATGTTTGTGACACTAAACAAGGTCTAAAATCATGTCTGTGGAGCTAAACAAGGTCTAAAAACATGTTTATGGCACTAAACAAGGTCTAAAAACATGTTTGTGACACTAAACAAGGTCTAAAAACATGTTTGTGACACTAAACAAGGTCTAAAATCATGTTTGTGGAGCTAAACAAGGTCTAAAAACATGTTTGTGGAGCTAAACAAGCTCTAAAAACATGTTTGTGGAGCTAAACAAGGTCTAAAATCATGTTTGTGACACTAAACAAGGTCTAAAATGATGTTTGTGACACTAAACAAGGTCTAAAATCATGTTTGTGGCACTAAACAAGGTCTAAAATGATGTTTGTGGAGCTAAACAAGGTTTAAAAACATGTTTATGGCACTAAACAAGGTCTAAAATCATGTTTGTGGCACTAAACAAGGTCTAAAAACATGTTTGTGACACTAAACAAGGTCTAAAATCATGTTTGTGACACTAAACAAGGTCTAAAATGATGTTTGTGGAGCTAAACAAGGTCTAAAAACATGTTTATGGCACTAAACAAGGTCTAAAAACATGTTTGTGACACTAAACAAGGTCTAAAATCATGTTTGTGGCACTAAACAAGGTCTAAAATCATGTTTATGGCACTAAACAAGGTCTAAAATCATGTTTGTGACACTAAACAAGGTCTAAAAACATGTTTATGGCACTAAACAAGGTCTAAAAACATGTTTGTGACACTAAACAAGGTCTAAAAACATGTTTATGGCACTAAACAAGGTCTAAAAACATGTTTGTGACACTAAACAAGGTCTAAAATCATGTTTGTGACACTAAACAAGGTCTAAAAACATGTTTATGGCACTAAACAAGGTCTTAAAACATGTTTGTGACACTAAACAAGGTCTAAAAACATGTTTGTGACACTAAACAAGGTCTAAAATCATGTTTGTGACACTAAACAAGGTCTAAAATCATGTTTGTGACACTAAACAAGGTCTAAAATGATGTTTGTGGAGCTAAACAAGGTCTAAAAACATGTTTATGGCACTAAACAAGGTCTAAAAACATGTTTGTGACACTAAACAAGGTCTAAAAACATGTTTGTGACACTAAACAAGGTCTAAAATGATGTTTGTGGAGCTAAACAAGGTCTAAAAACATGTTTATGGCACTAAACAAGGTCTAAAAACATGTTTGTGACACTAAACAAGGTCTAAAAACATGTTTGTGACACTAAACAAGGTCTAAAATGATGTTTGTGGAGCTAAACAAGCTCTAAAAACATGTTTTTGACACTAAACAAGGTATAAAATCATGTTTGTGGCACTAAACAAGGTCTAAAATCATGTTTGTGACACTAAACAAGGTCTAAAATGATGTTTGTGGAGCTAAACAAGGTCAAAAACATGTTTATGGCACTAAACAAGGTCTAAAAACATGTTTGTGACACTAAACAAGGTCTAAAAACATGTTTGTGACACTAAACAAGGTCTAAAAACATGTTTGTGACACTAAACAAGGTCTAAAATGATGTTTGTGGAGCTAAACAAGGTCTAAAAACATGTTTATGGCACTAAACAAGGTCTAAAAACATGTTTGTGACACTTAACAAGTTCTAAAATCATGTTTGTGACACTAAACAAGGTCTAAAATCATGTTTGTGGAGCTAAACAAGGTCTAAAAACATGTTTATGGCACTAAACAAGGTCTAAAAACATGTTTGTGACACTAAACAAGGTCTAAAAACATGTTTGTGACACTAAACAAGGTCTAAAATGATGTTTGTGGAGCTAAACAAGGTCTAAAATCATGTTTGTGACACTAAACAAGGTCTAAAATGATGTTTGTGACACTAAACAAGGTCTAAAATCATGTTTGTGGCACTAAACAAGGTCTAAAATGATGTTTGTGGAGCTAAACAAGGTTTAAAAACATGTTTATGGCACTAAACAAGGTCTAAAATCATGTTTGTGGCACTAAACAAGGTCTAAAAACATGTTTGTGACACTAAACAAGGTCTAAAATCATGTTTGTGACACTAAACAAGGTCTAAAATGATGTTTGTGGAGCTAAACAAGGTCTAAAAACATGTTTATGGCACTAAACAAGGTCTAAAAACATGTTTGTGACACTAAACAAGGTCTAAAAACATGTTTGTGACACTAAACAAGGTCTAAAATGATGTTTGTGGAGCTAAACAAGGTCTAAAATCATGTTTGTGGCACTAAACAAGGTCTAAAAACATGTTTATGGCACTAAACAAGGTCTAAAATGATGTTTGTGGCACTAAACAAGGTCTAAAATGATGTTTGTGGAGCTAAACAAGGTCTAAAAACATGTTTGTGACACTAAACAAGGTCTAAAATCATGTTTGTGGCACTAAACAAGGTCTAAAAACATGTTTGTGACACTAAACAAGGTCTAAAAACATGTTTGTGACACTAAACAAGGTCTAAAAACATGTTTGTGACACTAAACAAGGTCTAAAATGATGTTTGTGGAGCTAAACAAGCTCTAAAAACATGTTTGTGACACTAAACAAGGTCTAAAATCATGTTTGTGGCACTAAACAAGGTCTAAAATCATGTTTGTGACACTAAACAAGGTCTAAAAACATGTTTGTGACACTAAACAAGGTCTAAAAACATGTTTGTGACACTAAACAAGGTCTAAAAACATGTTTGTGGAGCTAAACAAGGTCTAAAATCATGTTTGTGACACTAAACAAGGTCTAAAATGATGTTTGTGGAGCTAAACAAGGTCTAAAATCATGTTTGTGGCACTAAACAAGGTCTAAAATCATGTTTGTGGCACTAAACAAGGTCTAAAATCATGTTTGTGACACTAAACAAGGTCTAAAAACATGTTTATGGCACTAAACAAGGTCTAAAAACATGTTTATGGCACTAAACAAGGTCTAAAAACATGTTTATGGCACTAAACAAGGTCTAAAAACATGTTTGTGACACTAAACAAGGTCTAAAATCATGTTTGTGGCACTAAACAAGGTCTAAAATCATGTTTGTGACACTAAACAAGGTCTAAAAACATGTTTATGGCACTAAACAAGGTCTAAAAACATGTTTGTGACACTAAACAAGGTCTAAAAACATGTTTGTGACACTAAACAAGGTCTAAAAACATGTTTGTGACACTAAACAAGGTCTAAAATGATGTTTGTGGAGCTAAACAAGCTCTAAAAACATGTTTGTGACACTAAACAAGGTCTAAAATCATGTTTGTGGCACTAAACAAGGTCTAAAATCATGTTTGTGACACTAAACAAGGTCTAAAAACATGTTTATGGCACTAAACAAGGTCTAAAAACATGTTTGTGACACTAAACAAGGTCTAAAAACATGTTTGTGACACTAAACAAGGTCTAAAATCATGTTTGTGACACTAAACAAGGTCTAAAATCATGTTTGTGACACTAAACAAGGTCTAAAATGATGTTTGTGGAGCTAAACAAGGTCTAAAAACATGTTTATGGCACTAAACAAGGTCTAAAAACATGTTTGTGACACTAAACAAGGTCTAAAAACATGTTTGTGACACTAAACAAGGTCTAAAATGATGTTTGTGACACTAAAAAAGGTCTAAAAACATGTTTGTGACACTAAACAAGGTCTAAAATGATGTTTGTGGAGCTAAACAAGGTCTAAAATCATGTTTGTGACACTAAACAAGGTCTAAAATCATGTTTGTGGCACTAAACAAGGTCTAAAATGATGTTTGTGGAGCTAAACAAGGTCTAAAAACATGTTTGTGACACTAAACAAGGTCTAAAATCATGTTTGTGAAACTAAACAAGGTCTAAAATGATGTTTGTGGAGCTAAACAAGGTCTAAAAACATGTTTATGGCACTAAACAAGGTCTAAAAACATGTTTGTGACACTAAACAAGGTCTAAAAACATGTTTGTGACACTAAACAAGGTCTAAAAACATGTTTGTGACACTAAACAAGGTCTAAAAACATGTTTGTGACACTAAACAAGGTCTAAAATGATGTCTGTGACACTAAACAAGGTCTAAAAACATGTTTGTGACACTAAACAAGGTCTAAAATGATGTTTGTGACACTAAACAAGGTCTAAAAACATGTTTGTGACACTAAACAAGGTCTAAAATGATGTTTGTGGAGCTAAACAAGGTCTAAAATCATGTTTGTGACACTAAACAAGGTCTAAAATGATGTTTGTGACACTAAACAAGGTCTAAAATCATGTTTGTGGCACTAAACAAGGTCTAAAATGATGTTTGTGGAGCTAAACAAGGTCTAAAAACATGTTTATGGCACTAAACAAGGTCTAAAAACATGTTTGTGACACTAAACAAGGTCTAAAAACATGTTTATGGCACTAAACAAGGTCTAAAAACATGTTTGTGACACTAAACAAGGTCTAAAATCATGTTTGTGGCACTAAACAAGGTCTAAAATGATGTTTGTGGAGCTAAACAAGGTCTAAAATCATGTTTGTGACACTAAACAAGGTCTAAAATGATGTTTGTGGAGCTAAACAAGGTCTAAAAACATGTTTGTGACACTAAACAAGGTCTAAAAACATGTTTGTGACACTAAACAAGGTCTAAAATCATGTTTGTGACACTAAACAAGGTCTAAAATGATGTTTGTGACACTAAACAAGGTCTAAAATGATGTTTGTGGAGCTAAACAAGGTCTAAAATGATGTTTGTGGAGCTAAACAAGGTCTAAAATCATGTTTGTGGAGCTAAACAAGGTCTAAAATCATGTTTGTGACACTAAACAAGGTCTAAAATGATGTTTGTGACACTAAACAAGGTCTAAAAACATGTTTGTGACACTAAACAAGGTCTAAAATGATGTTTGTGACACTAAACAAGGTCTAAAAACATGTTTGTGACACTAAACAAGGTCTAAAATGATGTTTGTGGAGCTAAACAAGGTCTAAAATCATGTTTGTGACACTAAACAAGGTCTAAAATGATGTTTGTGACACTAAACAAGGTCTAAAATCATGTTTGTGGCACTAAACAAGGTCTAAAATGATGTTTATGGCACTAAACAAGGTCTAAAATCATGTTTGTGACACTAAACAAGGTCTAAAATCATGTTTGTGACACTAAACAAGGTCTAAAATCATGTTTGTGGCACTAAACAAGGTCTAAAAACATGTTTGTGACACTAAACAAGGTCTAAAATCATGTTTGTGACACTAAACAAGGTCTAAAATGATGTTTGTGGAGCTAAACAAGGTCTAAAAACATGTTTATGGCACTAAACAAGGTCTAAAAACATGTTTGTGACACTAAACAAGGTCTAAAAACATGTTTGTGACACTAAACAAGGTCTAAAATGATGTTTGTGGAGCTAAACAAGCTCTAAAAACATGTTTGTGACACTAAACAAGGTCTAAAATGATGTTTGTGGCACTAAACAAGGTCTAAAATCATGTTTGTGACACTAAACAAGGTCTAAAATGATGTTTGTGGAGCTAAACAAGGTCTAAAAACATGTTTATGGCACTAAACAAGGTCTAAAAACATGTTTATGGCACTAAACAAGGTCTAAAAACATGTTTGTGACACTAAACAAGGTCTAAAATCATGTTTGTGACACTAAACAAGGTCTAAAATGATGTTTGTGGAGCTAAACAAGGTCTAAAAACATGTTTATGGCACTAAACAAGCTCTAAAATCATGTTTGTGACACTAAACAAGGTCTAAAATGATGTTTGTGGAGCTAAACAAGGTCTAAAAACATGTTTGTGGCACTAAACAAGGTCTAAAAACATGTTTGTGACACTAAACAAGGTCTAAAAACATGTTTATGGCACTAAACAAGGTCTAAAAACATGTTTATGGCACTAAACAAGGTCTAAAAACATGTTTGTGACACTAAACAAGGTCTAAAATGATGTTTGTGGAGCTAAACAAGGTCTAAAAACATGTTTGTGACACTAAACAAGGTCTAAAATGATGTTTGTGGAGCTAAACAAGGTCTAAAAACATGTTTGTGACACTAAACAAGGTCTAAAAACATGTTTGTGACACTAAACAAGGTCTAAAATCATGTTTGTGACACTAAACAAGGTCTAAAATGATGTTTGTGACACTAAACAAGGTCTAAAATGATGTTTGTGGAGCTAAACAAGGTCTAAAATGATGTTTGTGGAGCTAAACAAGGTCTAAAATCATGTTTGTGGAGCTAAACAAGGTCTAAAATCATGTTTGTGACACTAAACAAGGTCTAAAATGATGTTTGTGACACTAAACAAGGTCTAAAAACATGTTTGTGACACTAAACAAGGTCTAAAATGATGTTTGTGACACTAAACAAGGTCTAAAAACATGTTTGTGACACTAAACAAGGTCTAAAATGATGTTTGTGGAGCTAAACAAGGTCTAAAATCATGTTTGTGACACTAAACAAGGTCTAAAAGGATGTTTGTGACACTAAACAAGGTCTAAAATCATGTTTGTGGCACTAAACAAGGTCTAAAATGATGTTTGTGGAGCTAAACAAGGTCTAAAAACATGTTTATGGCACTAAACAAGGTCTAAAATCATGTTTGTGACACTAAACAAGGTCTAAAATCATGTTTGTGACACTAAACAAGGTCTAAAATGATGTTTGTGGAGCTAAACAAGGTCTAAAAACATGTTTATGGCACTAAACAAGGTCTAAAAACATGTTTGTGACACTTAACAAGGTCTAAAATCATGTTTGTGACACTAAACAAGGTCTAAAATCATGTTTGTGACACTAAACAAGGTCTAAAATGATGTTTGTGGAGCTTAACAAGGTCTAAAAACATGTTTATGGCACTAAACAAGGTCTAAAAACATGTTTGTGACACTAAACAAGGTCTAAAAACATGTTTGTGACACTAAACAAGGTCTAAAATGATGTTTGTGGAGCTAAACAAGGTCTAAAATCATGTTTGTCACTAAACAAGGTCTACACTAAACAAGGTCTAAAATGATGTTTGTGGCACTAAACAAGGTCTAAAATGATGTTTGTGGAGCTAAACAAGGTCTAAAAACATGTTTATGGCACTAAACAAGGTCTAAAATCATGTTTGTGGCACTAAACAAGGTCTAAAAACATGTTTGTGACACTAAACAAGGTCTAAAATCATGTTTGTGACACTAAACAAGGTCTAAAATGATGTTTGTGGAGCTAAACAAGGTCTAAAAACATGTTTATGGCACTAAACAAGGTCTAAAAACATGTTTGTGACACTAAACAAGGTCTAAAAACATGTTTGTGACACTAAACAAGGTCTAAAATGATGTTTGTGGAGCTAAACAAGCTCTAAAAACATGTTTGTGACACTAAACAAGGTCTAAAATCATGTTTGTGGCACTAAACAAGGTCTAAAATCATGTTTGTGACACTAAACAAGGTCTAAAATGATGTTTGTGGAGCTAAACAAGGTCTAAAAACATGTTTATGGCACTAAACAAGGTCTAAAAACATGTTTATGGCACTAAACAAGGTCTAAAAACATGTTTGTGACACTTAACAAGGTCTAAAATCATGTTTGTGACACTAAACAAGGTCTAAAATGATGTTTGTGGAGCTAAACAAGGTCTAAAAACATGTTTATGGCACTAAACAAGCTCTAAAATCATGTTTGTGACACTAAACAAGGTCTAAAATGATGTTTGTGGAGCTAAACAAGGTCTAAAAACATGTTTGTGGCACTAAACAAGGTCTAAAAACATGTTTGTGACACTAAACAAGGTCTAAAAACATGTTTATGGCACTAAACAAGGTCTAAAATCATGTTTGTGACACTAAACAAGGTCTAAAATGATGTTTGTGGAGCTAAACAAGGTCTAAAAACATGTTTATGGCACTAAACAAGGTCTAAAAACATGTTTGTGACACTAAACAAGGTCTAAAAACATGTTTATGGCACTAAACAAGGTCTAAAAACATGTTTATGGCACTAAACAAGGTCTAAAAACATGTTTGTGACACTAAACAAGGTCTAAAATCATGTTTGTGACACTAAACAAGGTCTAAAATGATGTTTGTGGAGCTAAACAAGGTCTAAAAACATGTTTATGGCACTAAACAAGGTCTAAAAACATGTTTGTGACACTAAACAAGGTCTAAAATCATGTTTGTGACACTAAACAAGGTCTAAAATCATGTTTGTGACACTAAACAAGGTCTAAAATGATGTTTGTGGAGCTAAACAAGCTCTAAAAACATGTTTGTGACACTAAACAAGGTCTAAAATCATGTTTGTGGCACTAAACAAGGTCTAAAATCATGTTTGTGACACTAAACAAGGTCTAAAATGATGTTTGTGGAGCTAAACAAGGTCTAAAAACATGTTTATGGCACTAAACAAGGTCTAAAAACATGTTTGTGACACTAAACAAGGTCTAAAATGATGTTTGTGGAGCTAAACAAGGTCTAAAATCATGTTTGTGACACTAAACAAGGTCTAAAATGATGTTTGTGACACTAAACAAGGTCTAAAATCATGTTTGTGGCACTAAACAAGGTCTAAAATGATGTTTGTGGAGCTAAACAAGGTCTAAAAACATGTTTATGGCACTAAACAAGGTCTAAAATCATGTTTGTGACACTAAACAAGGTCTAAAATCATGTTTGTGACACTAAACAAGGTCTAAAATGATGTTTGTGGAGCTAAACAAGGTCTAAAAACATGTTTATGGCACTAAACAAGGTCTAAAAACATGTTTGTGACACTTAACAAGGTCTAAAATCATGTTTGTGACACTAAACAAGGTCTAAAATCATGTTTGTGACACTAAACAAGGTCTAAAATGATGTTTGTGGAGCTTAACAAGGTCTAAAAACATGTTTATGGCACTAAACAAGGTCTAAAAACATGTTTGTGACACTAAACAAGGTCTAAAAACATGTTTGTGACACTAAACAAGGTCTAAAATGATGTTTGTGGAGCTAAACAAGGTCTAAAATCATGTTTGTGACACTAAACAAGGTCTAAAATGATGTTTGTGACACTAAACAAGGTCTAAAATCATGTTTGTGGCACTAAACAAGGTCTAAAATGATGTTTGTGGAGCTAAACAAGGTCTAAAAACATGTTTATGGCACTAAACAAGGTCTAAAATCATGTTTGTGGCACTAAACAAGGTCTAAAATGATGTTTGTGGAGCTAAACAAGGTCTAAAAACATGTTTATGGCACTAAACAAGGTCTAAAAACATGTTTGTGACACTAAACAAGGTCTAAAAACATGTTTGTGACACTAAACAAGGTCTAAAATGATGTTTGTGGAGCTAAACAAGCTCTAAAAACATGTTTGTGACACTAAACAAGGTCTAAAATCATGTTTGTGGCACTAAACAAGGTCTAAAATCATGTTTGTGACACTAAACAAGGTCTAAAATGATGTTTGTGGAGCTAAACAAGGTCTAAAAACATGTTTATGGCACTAAACAAGGTCTAAAAACATGTTTATGGCACTAAACAAGGTCTAAAAACATGTTTGTGACACTTAACAAGGTCTAAAATCATGTTTGTGACACTAAACAAGGTCTAAAATGATGTTTGTGGAGCTAAACAAGGTCTAAAAACATGTTTATGGCACTAAACAAGCTCTAAAATCATGTTTGTGACACTAAACAAGGTCTAAAATGATGTTTGTGGAGCTAAACAAGGTCTAAAAACATGTTTGTGGCACTAAACAAGGTCTAAAAACATGTTTGTGACACTAAACAAGGTCTAAAAACATGTTTATGGCACTAAACAAGGTCTAAAAACATGTTTATGGCACTAAACAAGGTCTAAAAACATGTTTGTGACACTAAACAAGGTCTAAAATGATGTTTGTGGAGCTAAACAAGGTCTAAAAACATGTTTGTGGCACTAAACAAGGTCTAAAAACATGTTTGTGACACTAAACAAGGTCTAAAAACATGTTTATGGCACTAAACAAGGTCTAAAATGATGTTTGTGGAGCTAAACAAGGTCTAAAAACATGTTTGTGGCACTAAACAAGGTCTAAAATGATGTTTGTGGAGCTAAACAAGGTCTAAAAACATGTTTGTGGCACTAAACAAGGTCTAAAATGATGTTTGTGGAGCTAAACAAGGTCTAAAAACATGTTTGTGACACTAAACAAGGTCTAAAATGATGTTTGTGGAGCTAAACAAGGTCTAAAAACATGTTTGTGACGCTAAACAAGGTCTAAAAACATGTTTGTGACACTAAACAAGGTCTAAAAACATGTTTGTGACACTAAACAAGGTCTAAAATCATGTTTGTGACACTAAACAAGGTCTAAAAACATGTTTATGGCACTAAACAAGGTCTAAAAACATGTTTGTGACACTAAACAAGGTCTAAAAACATGTTTGTGACACTAAACAAGGTCTAAAAACATGTTTGTGACACTAAACAAGGTCTAAAAACATGTTTGTGACACTAAACAAGGTCTAAAATGATGTTTGTGGAGCTAAACAAGGTCTAAAAACATGTTTATGGCACTAAACAAGGTCTAAAAACATGTTTGTGACACTTAACAAGGTCTAAAATCATGTTTGTGACACTAAACAAGGTCTAAAATCATGTTTGTGACACTAAACAAGGTCTAAAATGATGTTTGTGGAGCTAAACAAGGTCTAAAAACATGTTTATGGCACTAAACAAGGTCTAAAAACATGTTTGTGACACTAAACAAGGTCTAAAAACATGTTTGTGACACTAAACAAGGTCTAAAATGATGTTTGTGACACTAAACAAGGTCTAAAAACATGTTTGTGACACTAAACAAGGTCTAAAATGATGTTTGTGGAGCTAAACAAGGTCTAAAATCATGTTTGTGACACTAAACAAGGTCTAAAATCATGTTTGTGGCACTAAACAAGGTCTAAAATCATGTTTGTGACACTAAACAAGGTCTAAAAACATGTTTATGGCACTAAACAAGGTCTAAAAACATGTTTGTGACACTAAACAAGGTCTAAAAACATGTTTATGGCACTAAACAAGGTCTAAAAACATGTTTGTGACACTTAACAAGGTCTAAAATCATGTTTGTGACACTAAACAAGGTCTAAAATGATGTTTGTGGAGCTAAACAAGGTCTAAAAACATGTTTATGGCACTAAACAAGGTCTAAAAACATGTTTGTGACACTAAACAAGGTCTAAAAACATGTTTGTGACACTAAACAAGGTCTAAAATGATGTTTGTGGAGCTAAACAAGCTCTAAAAACATGTTTGTGACACTAAACAAGGTCTAAAATCATGTTTGTGGCACTAAACAAGGTCTAAAATCATGTTTGTGACACTAAACAAGGTCTAAAATGATGTTTGTGGAGCTAAACAAGGTCTAAAAACATGTTTATGGCACTAAACAAGGTCTAAAAACATGTTTATGGCACTAAACAAGGTCTAAAAACATGTTTGTGACACTTAACAAGGTCTAAAATCATGTTTGTGACACTAAACAAGGTCTAAAATGATGTTTGTGGAGCTAAACAAGGTCTAAAAACATGTTTATGGCACTAAACAAGCTCTAAAATCATGTTTGTGACACTAAACAAGGTCTAAAATGATGTTTGTGGAGCTAAACAAGGTCTAAAAACATGTTTGTGGCACTAAACAAGGTCTAAAAACATGTTTGTGGAGCTAAACAAGGTCTAAAAACATGTTTATGGCACTAAACAAGGTCTAAAATGATGTTTATGGCACTAAACAAGGTCTAAAATCATGTTTGTGACACTAAACAAGGTCTAAAATCATGTTTGTGACACTAAACAAGGTCTAAAATCATGTTTGTGGCACTAAACAAGGTCTAAAAACATGTTTGTGACACTAAACAAGGTCTAAAATCATGTTTGTGACACTAAACAAGGTCTAAAATGATGTTTGTGGAGCTAAACAAGGTCTAAAAACATGTTTATGGCACTAAACAAGGTCTAAAAACATGTTTGTGACACTAAACAAGGTCTAAAAACATGTTTGTGACACTAAACAAGGTCTAAAATGATGTTTGTGGAGCTAAACAAGCTCTAAAAACATGTTTGTGACACTAAACAAGGTCTAAAATCATGTTTGTGGCACTAAACAAGGTCTAAAATCATGTTTGTGACACTAAACAAGGTCTAAAATGATGTTTGTGGAGCTAAACAAGGTCTAAAAACATGTTTATGGCACTAAACAAGGTCTAAAAACATGTTTATGGCACTAAACAAGGTCTAAAAACATGTTTGTGACACTAAACAAGGTCTAAAATCATGTTTGTGACACTAAACAAGGTCTAAAATGATGTTTGTGGAGCTAAACAAGGTCTAAAAACATGTTTATGGCACTAAACAAGCTCTAAAATCATGTTTGTGACACTAAACAAGGTCTAAAATGATGTTTGTGGAGCTAAACAAGGTCTAAAAACATGTTTGTGGCACTAAACAAGGTCTAAAAACATGTTTGTGACACTAAACAAGGTCTAAAAACATGTTTATGGCACTAAACAAGGTCTAAAAACATGTTTATGGCACTAAACAAGGTCTAAAAACATGTTTGTGACACTAAACAAGGTCTAAAATGATGTTTGTGGAGCTAAACAAGGTCTAAAAACATGTTTGTGACACTAAACAAGGTCTAAAATGATGTTTGTGGAGCTAAACAAGGTCTAAAAACATGTTTGTGACACTAAACAAGGTCTAAAAACATGTTTGTGACACTAAACAAGGTCTAAAATCATGTTTGTGACACTAAACAAGGTCTAAAATGATGTTTGTGACACTAAACAAGGTCTAAAATGATGTTTGTGGAGCTAAACAAGGTCTAAAATGATGTTTGTGGAGCTAAACAAGGTCTAAAATCATGTTTGTGGAGCTAAACAAGGTCTAAAATCATGTTTGTGACACTAAACAAGGTCTAAAATGATGTTTGTGACACTAAACAAGGTCTAAAAACATGTTTGTGACACTAAACAAGGTCTAAAATGATGTTTGTGACACTAAACAAGGTCTAAAAACATGTTTGTGACACTAAACAAGGTCTAAAATGATGTTTGTGGAGCTAAACAAGGTCTAAAATCATGTTTGTGACACTAAACAAGGTCTAAAATGATGTTTGTGACACTAAACAAGGTCTAAAATCATGTTTGTGGCACTAAACAAGGTCTAAAATGATGTTTGTGGAGCTAAACAAGGTCTAAAAACATGTTTATGGCACTAAACAAGGTCTAAAATCATGTTTGTGACACTAAACAAGGTCTAAAATCATGTTTGTGACACTAAACAAGGTCTAAAATGATGTTTGTGGAGCTAAACAAGGTCTAAAAACATGTTTATGGCACTAAACAAGGTCTAAAAACATGTTTGTGACACTTAACAAGGTCTAAAATCATGTTTGTGACACTAAACAAGGTCTAAAATCATGTTTGTGACACTAAACAAGGTCTAAAATGATGTTTGTGGAGCTTAACAAGGTCTAAAAACATGTTTATGGCACTAAACAAGGTCTAAAAACATGTTTGTGACACTAAACAAGGTCTAAAAACATGTTTGTGACACTAAACAAGGTCTAAAATGATGTTTGTGGAGCTAAACAAGGTCTAAAATCATGTTTGTGACACTAAACAAGGTCTAAAATGATGTTTGTGGCACTAAACAAGGTCTAAAATGATGTTTGTGGAGCTAAACAAGGTCTAAAAACATGTTTATGGCACTAAACAAGGTCTAAAATCATGTTTGTGGCACTAAACAAGGTCTAAAAACATGTTTGTGACACTAAACAAGGTCTAAAATCATGTTTGTGACACTAAACAAGGTCTAAAATGATGTTTGTGGAGCTAAACAAGGTCTAAAAACATGTTTATGGCACTAAACAAGGTCTAAAAACATGTTTGTGACACTAAACAAGGTCTAAAAACATGTTTGTGACACTAAACAAGGTCTAAAATGATGTTTGTGGAGCTAAACAAGCTCTAAAAACATGTTTGTGACACTAAACAAGGTCTAAAATCATGTTTGTGGCACTAAACAAGGTCTAAAATCATGTTTGTGACACTAAACAAGGTCTAAAATGATGTTTGTGGAGCTAAACAAGGTCTAAAAACATGTTTATGGCACTAAACAAGGTCTAAAAACATGTTTATGGCACTAAACAAGGTCTAAAAACATGTTTGTGACACTTAACAAGGTCTAAAATCATGTTTGTGACACTAAACAAGGTCTAAAATGATGTTTGTGGAGCTAAACAAGGTCTAAAAACATGTTTATGGCACTAAACAAGCTCTAAAATCATGTTTGTGACACTAAACAAGGTCTAAAATGATGTTTGTGGAGCTAAACAAGGTCTAAAAACATGTTTGTGGCACTAAACAAGGTCTAAAAACATGTTTGTGACACTAAACAAGGTCTAAAAACATGTTTATGGCACTAAACAAGGTCTAAAATCATGTTTGTGACACTAAACAAGGTCTAAAATGATGTTTGTGGAGCTAAACAAGGTCTAAAAACATGTTTATGGCACTAAACAAGGTCTAAAAACATGTTTGTGACACTAAACAAGGTCTAAAAACATGTTTATGGCACTAAACAAGGTCTAAAAACATGTTTATGGCACTAAACAAGGTCTAAAAACATGTTTGTGACACTAAACAAGGTCTAAAATCATGTTTGTGACACTAAACAAGGTCTAAAATCATGTTTGTGGCACTAAACAAGGTCTAAAATCATGTTTGTGACACTAAACAAGGTCTAAAATGATGTTTGTGGAGCTAAACAAGGTCTAAAAACATGTTTATGGCACTAAACAAGGTCTAAAAACATGTTTGTGACACTAAACAAGGTCTAAAAACATGTTTATGGCACTAAACAAGGTCTAAAAACATGTTTATGGCACTAAACAAGGTCTAAAAACATGTTTGTGACACTAAACAAGGTCTAAAATCATGTTTGTGACACTAAACAAGGTCTAAAATCATGTTTGTGGCACTAAACAAGGTCTAAAATCATGTTTGTGACACTAAACAAGGTCTAAAATGATGTTTGTGGCACTAAACAAGGTCTAAAATGATGTTTGTGGAGCTAAACAAGGTCTAAAAACATGTTTATGGCACTAAACAAGGTCTAAAATCATGTTTGTGGCACTAAACAAGGTCTAAAAACATGTTTGTGACACTAAACAAGGTCTAAAATCATGTTTGTGACACTAAACAAGGTCTAAAATGATGTTTGTGGAGCTAAACAAGGTCTAAAAACATGTTTATGGCACTAAACAAGGTCTAAAAACATGTTTGTGACACTAAACAAGGTCTAAAAACATGTTTGTGACACTAAACAAGGTCTAAAATGATGTTTGTGGAGCTAAACAAGCTCTAAAAACATGTTTGTGACACTAAACAAGGTCTAAAATCATGTTTGTGGCACTAAACAAGGTCTAAAATCATGTTTGTGACACTAAACAAGGTCTAAAATGATGTTTGTGGAGCTAAACAAGGTCTAAAAACATGTTTATGGCACTAAACAAGGTCTAAAAACATGTTTATGGCACTAAACAAGGTCTAAAAACATGTTTGTGACACTTAACAAGGTCTAAAATCATGTTTGTGACACTAAACAAGGTCTAAAATGATGTTTGTGGAGCTAAACAAGGTCTAAAAACATGTTTATGGCACTAAACAAGCTCTAAAATCATGTTTGTGACACTAAACAAGGTCTAAAATGATGTTTGTGGAGCTAAACAAGGTCTAAAAACATGTTTGTGGCACTAAACAAGGTCTAAAAACATGTTTGTGACACTAAACAAGGTCTAAAAACATGTTTATGGCACTAAACAAGGTCTAAAATCATGTTTGTGACACTAAACAAGGTCTAAAATGATGTTTGTGGAGCTAAACAAGGTCTAAAAACATGTTTATGGCACTAAACAAGGTCTAAAAACATGTTTGTGACACTAAACAAGGTCTAAAAACATGTTTATGGCACTAAACAAGGTCTAAAAACATGTTTATGGCACTAAACAAGGTCTAAAAACATGTTTGTGACACTAAACAAGGTCTAAAATCATGTTTGTGACACTAAACAAGGTCTAAAATCATGTTTGTGGCACTAAACAAGGTCTAAAATCATGTTTGTGACACTAAACAAGGTCTAAAATGATGTTTGTGGAGCTAAACAAGGTCTAAAAACATGTTTATGGCACTAAACAAGGTCTAAAAACATGTTTGTGACACTAAACAAGGTCTAAAATGATGTTTGTGGAGCTAAACAAGGTCTAAAATCATGTTTGTGACACTAAACAAGGTCTAAAATGATGTTTGTGACACTAAACAAGGTCTAAAATCATGTTTGTGGCACTAAACAAGGTCTAAAATGATGTTTGTGGAGCTAAACAAGGTCTAAAAACATGTTTATGGCACTAAACAAGGTCTAAAATCATGTTTGTGACACTAAACAAGGTCTAAAATCATGTTTGTGACACTAAACAAGGTCTAAAATGATGTTTGTGGAGCTAAACAAGGTCTAAAAACATGTTTATGGCACTAAACAAGGTCTAAAAACATGTTTGTGACACTTAACAAGGTCTAAAATCATGTTTGTGACACTAAACAAGGTCTAAAATCATGTTTGTGACACTAAACAAGGTCTAAAATGATGTTTGTGGAGCTTAACAAGGTCTAAAAACATGTTTATGGCACTAAACAAGGTCTAAAAACATGTTTGTGACACTAAACAAGGTCTAAAAACATGTTTGTGACACTAAACAAGGTCTAAAATGATGTTTGTGGAGCTAAACAAGGTCTAAAATCATGTTTGTGACACTAAACAAGGTCTAAAATGATGTTTGTGACACTAAACAAGGTCTAAAATCATGTTTGTGGCACTAAACAAGGTCTAAAATGATGTTTGTGGAGCTAAACAAGGTCTAAAAACATGTTTATGGCACTAAACAAGGTCTAAAATCATGTTTGTGGCACTAAACAAGGTCTAAAATGATGTTTGTGGAGCTAAACAAGGTCTAAAAACATGTTTATGGCACTAAACAAGGTCTAAAAACATGTTTGTGACACTAAACAAGGTCTAAAAACATGTTTGTGACACTAAACAAGGTCTAAAATGATGTTTGTGGAGCTAAACAAGCTCTAAAAACATGTTTGTGACACTAAACAAGGTCTAAAATCATGTTTGTGGCACTAAACAAGGTCTAAAATCATGTTTGTGACACTAAACAAGGTCTAAAATGATGTTTGTGGAGCTAAACAAGGTCTAAAAACATGTTTATGGCACTAAACAAGGTCTAAAAACATGTTTATGGCACTAAACAAGGTCTAAAAACATGTTTGTGACACTTAACAAGGTCTAAAATCATGTTTGTGACACTAAACAAGGTCTAAAATGATGTTTGTGGAGCTAAACAAGGTCTAAAAACATGTTTATGGCACTAAACAAGCTCTAAAATCATGTTTGTGACACTAAACAAGGTCTAAAATGATGTTTGTGGAGCTAAACAAGGTCTAAAAACATGTTTGTGGCACTAAACAAGGTCTAAAAACATGTTTGTGACACTAAACAAGGTCTAAAAACATGTTTATGGCACTAAACAAGGTCTAAAAACATGTTTATGGCACTAAACAAGGTCTAAAAACATGTTTGTGACACTAAACAAGGTCTAAAATGATGTTTGTGGAGCTAAACAAGGTCTAAAAACATGTTTGTGGCACTAAACAAGGTCTAAAAACATGTTTGTGACACTAAACAAGGTCTAAAAACATGTTTATGGCACTAAACAAGGTCTAAAATGATGTTTGTGGAGCTAAACAAGGTCTAAAAACATGTTTGTGGCACTAAACAAGGTCTAAAATGATGTTTGTGGAGCTAAACAAGGTCTAAAAACATGTTTGTGGCACTAAACAAGGTCTAAAATGATGTTTGTGGAGCTAAACAAGGTCTAAAAACATGTTTGTGACACTAAACAAGGTCTAAAATGATGTTTGTGGAGCTAAACAAGGTCTAAAAACATGTTTGTGACGCTAAACAAGGTCTAAAAACATGTTTGTGACACTAAACAAGGTCTAAAAACATGTTTGTGACACTAAACAAGGTCTAAAATCATGTTTGTGACACTAAACAAGGTCTAAAAACATGTTTATGGCACTAAACAAGGTCTAAAAACATGTTTGTGACACTAAACAAGGTCTAAAAACATGTTTGTGACACTAAACAAGGTCTAAAAACATGTTTGTGACACTAAACAAGGTCTAAAAACATGTTTGTGACACTAAACAAGGTCTAAAATGATGTTTGTGGAGCTAAACAAGGTCTAAAAACATGTTTATGGCACTAAACAAGGTCTAAAAACATGTTTGTGACACTTAACAAGGTCTAAAATCATGTTTGTGACACTAAACAAGGTCTAAAATCATGTTTGTGACACTAAACAAGGTCTAAAATGATGTTTGTGGAGCTAAACAAGGTCTAAAAACATGTTTATGGCACTAAACAAGGTCTAAAAACATGTTTGTGACACTAAACAAGGTCTAAAAACATGTTTGTGACACTAAACAAGGTCTAAAATGATGTTTGTGACACTAAACAAGGTCTAAAAACATGTTTTTGACACTAAACAAGGTCTAAAATGATGTTTGTGGAGCTAAACAAGGTCTAAAATCATGTTTGTGACACTAAACAAGGTCTAAAATCATGTTTGTGGCACTAAACAAGGTCTAAAATCATGTTTGTGACACTAAACAAGGTCTAAAAACATGTTTATGGCACTAAACAAGGTCTAAAAACATGTTTGTGACACTAAACAAGGTCTAAAAACATGTTTATGGCACTAAACAAGGTCTAAAAACATGTTTGTGACACTTAACAAGGTCTAAAATCATGTTTGTGACACTAAACAAGGTCTAAAATGATGTTTGTGGAGCTAAACAAGGTCTAAAAACATGTTTATGGCACTAAACAAGGTCTAAAAACATGTTTGTGACACTAAACAAGGTCTAAAAACATGTTTGTGACACTAAACAAGGTCTAAAATGATGTTTGTGGAGCTAAACAAGCTCTAAAAACATGTTTGTGACACTAAACAAGGTCTAAAATCATGTTTGTGGCACTAAACAAGGTCTAAAATCATGTTTGTGACACTAAACAAGGTCTAAAATGATGTTTGTGGAGCTAAACAAGGTCTAAAAACATGTTTATGGCACTAAACAAGGTCTAAAAACATGTTTATGGCACTAAACAAGGTCTAAAAACATGTTTGTGACACTTAACAAGGTCTAAAATCATGTTTGTGACACTAAACAAGGTCTAAAATGATGTTTGTGGAGCTAAACAAGGTCTAAAAACATGTTTATGGCACTAAACAAGCTCTAAAATCATGTTTGTGACACTAAACAAGGTCTAAAATGATGTTTGTGGAGCTAAACAAGGTCTAAAAACATGTTTGTGGCACTAAACAAGGTCTAAAAACATGTTTGTGACACTAAACAAGGTCTAAAAACATGTTTATGGCACTAAACAAGGTCTAAAAACATGTTTATGGCACTAAACAAGGTCTAAAAACATGTTTGTGACACTAAACAAGGTCTAAAATGATGTTTGTGGAGCTAAACAAGGTCTAAAAACATGTTTGTGGCACTAAACAAGGTCTAAAAACATGTTTGTGACACTAAACAAGGTCTAAAAACATGTTTATGGCACTAAACAAGGTCGAAAATGATGTTTGTGGAGCTAAACAAGGTCTAAAAACATGTTTGTGGCACTAAACAAGGTCTAAAATGATGTTTGTGGAGCTAAACAAGGTCTAAAAACATGTTTGTGGCACTAAACAAGGTCTAAAATGATGTTTGTGGAGCTAAACAAGGTCTAAAAACATGTTTGTGACACTAAACAAGGTCTAAAATGATGTTTGTGGAGCTAAACAAGGTCTAAAAACATGTTTGTGACGCTAAACAAGGTCTAAAAACATGTTTGTGACACTAAACAAGGTCTAAAAACATGTTTGTGACACTAAACAAGGTCTAAAATCATGTTTGTGACACTAAACAAGGTCTAAAAACATGTTTATGGCACTAAACAAGGTCTAAAAACATGTTTGTGACACTAAACAAGGTCTAAAAACATGTTTGTGACACTAAACAAGGTCTAAAAACATGTTTGTGACACTAAACAAGGTCTAAAAACATGTTTGTGACACTAAACAAGGTCTAAAATGATGTTTGTGGAGCTAAACAAGGTCTAAAAACATGTTTATGGCACTAAACAAGGTCTAAAAACATGTTTGTGACACTTAACAAGGTCTAAAATCATGTTTGTGACACTAAACAAGGTCTAAAATCATGTTTGTGACACTAAACAAGGTCTAAAATGATGTTTGTGGAGCTAAACAAGGTCTAAAAACATGTTTATGGCACTAAACAAGGTCTAAAAACATGTTTGTGACACTAAACAAGGTCTAAAAACATGTTTGTGACACTAAACAAGGTCTAAAATGATGTTTGTGACACTAAACAAGGTCTAAAAACATGTTTGTGACACTAAACAAGGTCTAAAATGATGTTTGTGGAGCTAAACAAGGTCTAAAATCATGTTTGTGACACTAAACAAGGTCTAAAATCATGTTTGTGGCACTAAACAAGGTCTAAAATCATGTTTGTGACACTAAACAAGGTCTAAAAACATGTTTATGGCACTAAACAAGGTCTAAAAACATGTTTGTGACACTAAACAAGGTCTAAAAACATGTTTATGGCACTAAACAAGGTCTAAAAACATGTTTGTGACACTTAACAAGGTCTAAAATCATGTTTGTGACACTAAACAAGGTCTAAAATCATGTTTGTGACACTAAACAAGGTCTAAAATGATGTTTGTGGAGCTAAACAAGGTCTAAAAACATGTTTGTGGCACTAAACAAGGTCTAAAAACATGTTTGTGACACTAAACAAGGTCTAAAAACATGCTTATGGCACTAAACAAGGTCTAAAAACATGTTTATGGCACTAAACAAGGTTTAAAAACATGTTTGTGACACTAAACAAGGTCTAAAATGATGTTTGTGGAGCTAAACAAGGTCTAAAAACATGTTTGTGGCACTAAACAAGGTCTAAAAACATGTTTGTGACACTAAACAAGGTCTAAAAACATGTTTATGGCACTAAACAAGGTCTAAAATGATGTTTGTGGAGCTAAACAAGGTCTAAAAACATGTTTGTGGCACTAAACAAGGTCTAAAAACACGTTTATGGCACTAAACAAGGTCTAAAATGATGTTTGTGACACTAAACAAGGTCTAAAAACATGTTTGTGACACTAAACAAGGTCTAAAATGATGTTTGTGACACTAAACAAGGTCTAAAAACATGTTTGTGACACTAAACAAGGTCTAAAATGATGTTTGTGGAGCTAAACAAGGTCTAAAATCATGTTTGTGACACTAAACAAGGTCTAAAATGATGTTTGTGACACTAAACAAGGTCTAAAATCATGTTTGTGGCACTAAACAAGGTCTAAAATCATGTTTGTGGCACTAAACAAGGTCTAAAAACATGTTTGTGACACTAAACAAGGTCTAAAATCATGTTTGTGACACTAAACAAGGTCTAAAATGATGTTTGTGGAGATAAACAAGGTCTAAAAACATGTTTGTGACACTAAACAAGGTCTAAAATGATGTTTGTGGAGCTAAACAAGCTCTAAAAACATGTTTGTGACACTAAACAAGGTCTAAAAACATGTTTATGGCACTAAACAAGGTCTAAAAACATGTTTGTGACACTAAACAAGGTCTAAAAACATGTTTGTGACACTAAACAAGGTCTAAAAACATGTTTGTGACACTAAACAAGGTCTAAAAACATGTTTGTGACACTAAACAAGGTCTAAAATGATGTTTGTGGAGCTAAACAAGGTCTAAAAACATGTTTATGGCACTAAACAAGGTCTAAAAACATGTTTGTGACACTTAACAAGGTCTAAAATCATGTTTGTGACACTAAACAAGGTCTAAAATCATGTTTGTGACACTAAACAAGGTCTAAAATGATGTTTGTGGAGCTAAACAAGGTCTAAAAACATGTTTGTGGCACTAAACAAGGTCTAAAAACATGTTTATGGCACTAAACAAGGTCTAAAAACATGTTTGTGACACTAAACAAGGTCTAAAAACATGTTTATGGCACTAAACAAGGTCTAAAAACATGTTTGTGACACTTAACAAGGTCTAAAATCATGTTTGTGACACTAAACAAGGTCTAAAATCATGTTTGTGACACTAAACAAGGTCTAAAATGATGTTTGTGGAGCTAAACAAGGTCTAAAAACATGTTTGTGGCACTAAACAAGGTCTAAAAACATGTTTGTGACACTAAACAAGGTCTAAAAACATGCTTATGGCACTAAACAAGGTCTAAAAACATGTTTATGGCACTAAACAAGGTTTAAAAACATGTTTGTGACACTAAACAAGGTCTAAAATGATGTTTGTGGAGCTAAACAAGGTCTAAAAACATGTTTGTGGCACTAAACAAGGTCTAAAAACATGTTTGTGACACTAAACAAGGTCTAAAAACATGTTTATGGCACTAAACAAGGTCTAAAATGATGTTTGTGGAGCTAAACAAGGTCTAAAAACATGTTTGTGGCACTAAACAAGGTCTAAAAACATGTTTGTGACACTAAACAAGGTCTAAAAACACGTTTATGGCACTAAACAAGGTCTAAAATGATGTTTGTGACACTAAACAAGGTCTAAAAACATGTTTGTGACACTAAACAAGGTCTAAAATGATGTTTGTGACACTAAACAAGGTCTAAAAACATGTTTGTGACACTAAACAAGGTCTAAAATGATGTTTGTGGAGCTAAACAAGGTCTAAAATCATGTTTGTGACACTAAACAAGGTCTAAAATGATGTTTGTGACACTAAACAAGGTCTAAAATCATGTTTGTGGCACTAAACAAGGTCTAAAATCATGTTTGTGGCACTAAACAAGGTCTAAAAACATGTTTGTGACACTAAACAAGGTCTAAAATCATGTTTGTGACACTAAACAAGGTCTAAAATGATGTTTGTGGAGATAAACAAGGTCTAAAAACATGTTTGTGACACTAAACAAGGTCTAAAATGATGTTTGTGGAGCTAAACAAGCTCTAAAAACATGTTTATGGCACTAAACAAGGTCTAAAAACATGTTTGTGACACTAAACAAGGTCTAAAAACATGTTTGTGACACTAAACAAGGTCTAAAATGATGTTTGTGACACTAAACAAGGTCTAAAAACATGTTTGTGACACTAAACAAGGTCTAAAATGATGTTTGTGGAGCTAAACAAGGTCTAAAATCATGTTTGTGACACTAAACAAGGTCTAAAATCATGTTTGTGGCACTAAACAAGGTCTAAAATCATGTTTGTGACACTAAACAAGGTCTAAAAACATGTTTATGGCACTAAACAAGGTCTAAAAACATGTTTGTGACACTAAACAAGGTCTAAAAACATGTTTATGGCACTAAACAAGGTCTAAAAACATGTTTGTGATGT
This sequence comes from Oncorhynchus clarkii lewisi, assembly GCF_045791955.1. Classification (NCBI taxonomy): domain Eukaryota; kingdom Metazoa; phylum Chordata; class Actinopteri; order Salmoniformes; family Salmonidae; genus Oncorhynchus; species Oncorhynchus clarkii. The sequence goes on along the minus strand of NW_027258051.1, from coordinate 123,465 downwards.
TTGTGGCACTAAACAAGGTCTAAAATCATGTTTGTGACACTAAACAAGGTCTAAAATGATGTTTGTGGACACTAAACAAGGTCTAAAATCACATGTTTGTGGCACTAAACAAGGTCTAAAAACATGTTTGTGACACTAAACAAGGTCTAAAAACATGTTTGTGGCACTAAACAAGGTCTAAAAACATGTTTATGGCACTGAACAAGGTCTAAAAACATGTTTGTGGCACTAAACAAGGTCTAAACAAGTTTGTGGCACTAAACAAGGTGATGTTTGTGGAGCTAAACAAGGTCTAAAAACATGTTTGTGGCACTAAACAAGGTCTAAAAACATGTTTGTGGCACTAAACAAGGTCTAAAAACATGTTTGTGGCACTAAACAAGGTCTAAAAACATGTTTGTGGACTAAACAAGGTCTAAAATGATGTTTGTGGAAAACATGTTTGTGGCACTAAACAAGGTCTAAAAACACGTTTATGGCACTAAACAAGGTCTAAAATGATGTTTGTGACACTAAACAAGGTCTAAAAACATGTTTGTGACACTAAACAAGGTCTAAAATGATGTTTGTGACACTAAACAAGGTCTAAAAACATGTTTGTGACACTAAACAAGGTCTAAAATGATGTTTGTGGAGCTAAACAAGGTCTAAAATCATGTTTGTGACACTAAACAAGGTCTAAAATGATGTTTGTGACACTAAACAAGGTCTAAAATCATGTTTGTGGCACTAAACAAGGTCTAAAATCATGTTTGTGGCACTAAACAAGGTCTAAAAACATGTTTGTGACACTAAACAAGGTCTAAAATCATGTTTGTGACACTAAACAAGGTCTAAAATGATGTTTGTGGAGATAAACAAGGTCTAAAAACATGTTTGTGACACTAAACAAGGTCTAAAATGATGTTTGTGGAGCTAAACAAGCTCTAAAAACATGTTTGTGACACTAAACAAGGTCTAAAAACATGTTTATGGCACTAAACAAGGTCTAAAAACATGTTTGTGACACTAAACAAGGTCTAAAAACATGTTTGTGACACTAAACAAGGTCTAAAAACATGTTTGTGACACTAAACAAGGTCTAAAAACATGTTTGTGACACTAAACAAGGTCTAAAATGATGTTTGTGGAGCTAAACAAGGTCTAAAAACATGTTTATGGCACTAAACAAGGTCTAAAAACATGTTTGTGACACTTAACAAGGTCTAAAATCATGTTTGTGACACTAAACAAGGTCTAAAATCATGTTTGTGACACTAAACAAGGTCTAAAATGATGTTTGTGGAGCTAAACAAGGTCTAAAAACATGTTTGTGGCACTAAACAAGGTCTAAAAACATGTTTGTGGCACTAAACAAGGTCTAAAAACATGTTTGTGGCACTAAACAAGGTCTAAAAACATGTTTGTGGCACTAAACAAGGTCTAAAAACATGTTTGTGGCACTAAACAAGGTCTAAAATCATGTTTGTGACACTAAACAAGGTCTAAAATCATGTTTGTGACACTAAACAAGGTCTAAAATGATGTTTGTGGAGCTAAACAAGGTCTAAAAACATGTTTGTGGCACTAAACAAGGTCTAAAAACATGTTTGTGACACTAAACAAGGTCTAAAAACATGCTTATGGCACTAAACAAGGTCTAAAAACATGTTTATGGCACTAAACAAGGTTTAAAAACATGTTTGTGACACTAAACAAGGTCTAAAATGATGTTTGTGGAGCTAAACAAGGTCTAAAAACATGTTTGTGGCACTAAACAAGGTCTAAAAACATGTTTGTGACACTAAACAAGGTCTAAAAACATGTTTATGGCACTAAACAAGGTCTAAAATGATGTTTGTGGAGCTAAACAAGGTCTAAAAACATGTTTGTGGCACTAAACAAGGTCTAAAAACATGTTTGTGACACTAAACAAGGTCTAAAAACACGTTTATGGCACTAAACAAGGTCTAAAATGATGTTTGTGACACTAAACAAGGTCTAAAAACATGTTTGTGACACTAAACAAGGTCTAAAATGATGTTTGTGACACTAAACAAGGTCTAAAAACATGTTTGTGACACTAAACAAGGTCTAAAATGATGTTTGTGGAGCTAAACAAGGTCTAAAATCATGTTTGTGACACTAAACAAGGTCTAAAATGATGTTTGTGACACTAAACAAGGTCTAAAATCATGTTTGTGGCACTAAACAAGGTCTAAAATCATGTTTGTGGCACTAAACAAGGTCTAAAAACATGTTTGTGACACTAAACAAGGTCTAAAATCATGTTTGTGACACTAAACAAGGTCTAAAATGATGTTTGTGGAGATAAACAAGGTCTAAAAACATGTTTGTGACACTAAACAAGGTCTAAAATGATGTTTGTGGAGCTAAACAAGCTCTAAAAACATGTTTGTGACACTAAACAAGGTCTAAAAACATGTTTATGGCACTAAACAAGGTCTAAAAACATGTTTGTGACACTAAACAAGGTCTAAAAACATGTTTGTGACACTAAACAAGGTCTAAAATGATGTTTGTGGAGCTAAACAAGGTCTAAAATCATGTTTGTGACACTAAACAAGGTCTAAAATGATGTTTGTGACACTAAACAAGGTCTAAAATCATGTTTGTGGCACTAAACAAGGTCTAAAATCATGTTTGTGGCACTAAACAAGGTCTAAAAACATGTTTGTGACACTAAACAAGGTCTAAAATCATGTTTGTGACACTAAACAAGGTCTAAAATGATGTTTGTGGAGATAAACAAGGTCTAAAAACATGTTTGTGACACTAAACAAGGTCTAAAATGATGTTTGTGGAGCTAAACAAGCTCTAAAAACATGTTTGTGACACTAAACAAGGTCTAAAAACATGTTTATGGCACTAAACAAGGTCTAAAAACATGTTTGTGACACTAAACAAGGTCTAAAAACATGTTTGTGACACTAAACAAGGTCTAAAAACATGTTTGTGACACTAAACAAGGTCTAAAAACATGTTTGTGACACTAAACAAGGTCTAAAATGATGTTTGTGGAGCTAAACAAGGTCTAAAAACATGTTTATGGCACTAAACAAGGTCTAAAAACATATTTGTGACACTTAACAAGGTCTAAAATCATGTTTGTGACACTAAACAAGGTCTAAAATCATGTTTGTGACACTAAACAAGGTCTAAAATGATGTTTGTGGAGCTAAACAAGGTCTAAAAACATGTTTGTGGCACTAAACAAGGTCTAAAAACATGTTTATGGCACTAAACAAGGTCTAAAAACATGTTTGTGACACTAAACAAGGTCTAAAAACATGTTTATGGCACTAAACAAGGTCTAAAAACATGTTTGTGACACTTAACAAGGTCTAAAATCATGTTTGTGACACTAAACAAGGTCTAAAATCATGTTTGTGACACTAAACAAGGTCTAAAATGATGTTTGTGGAGCTAAACAAGGTCTAAAAACATGTTTGTGGCACTAAACAAGGTCTAAAAACATGTTTGTGACACTAAACAAGGTCTAAAAACATGCTTATGGCACTAAACAAGGTCTAAAAACATGTTTATGGCACTAAACAAGGTTTAAAAACATGTTTGTGACACTAAACAAGGTCTAAAATGATGTTTGTGGAGCTAAACAAGGTCTAAAAACATGTTTGTGGCACTAAACAAGGTCTAAAAACATGTTTGTGACACTAAACAAGGTCTAAAAACATGTTTATGGCACTAAACAAGGTCTAAAATGATGTTTGTGGAGCTAAACAAGGTCTAAAAACATGTTTGTGGCACTAAACAAGGTCTAAAAACATGTTTGTGACACTAAACAAGGTCTAAAAACACGTTTATGGCACTAAACAAGGTCTAAAATGATGTTTGTGACACTAAACAAGGTCTAAAAACATGTTTGTGACACTAAACAAGGTCTAAAATGATGTTTGTGGAGCTAAACAAGGTCTAAAATCATGTTTGTGACACTAAACAAGGTCTAAAATGATGTTTGTGACACTAAACAAGGTCTAAAATCATGTTTGTGGCACTAAACAAGGTCTAAAATCATGTTTGTGGCACTAAACAAGGTCTAAAAACATGTTTGTGACACTAAACAAGGTCTAAAATCATGTTTGTGACACTAAACAAGGTCTAAAATGATGTTTGTGGAGATAAACAAGGTCTAAAAACATGTTTGTGACACTAAACAAGGTCTAAAATGATGTTTGTGGAGCTAAACAAGCTCTAAAAACATGTTTGTGACACTAAACAAGGTCTAAAAACATGTTTATGGCACTAAACAAGGTCTAAAAACATGTTTGTGACACTAAACAAGGTCTAAAAACATGTTTGTGACACTAAACAAGGTCTAAAATGATGTTTGTGGAGCTAAACAAGGTCTAAAATCATGTTTGTGACACTAAACAAGGTCTAAAATGATGTTTGTGACACTAAACAAGGTCTAAAATCATGTTTGTGGCACTAAACAAGGTCTAAAATCATGTTTGTGGCACTAAACAAGGTCTAAAAACATGTTTGTGACACTAAACAAGGTCTAAAATCATGTTTGTGACACTAAACAAGGTCTAAAATGATGTTTGTGGAGATAAACAAGGTCTAAAAACATGTTTGTGACACTAAACAAGGTCTAAAATGATGTTTGTGGAGCTAAACAAGCTCTAAAAACATGTTTGTGACACTAAACAAGGTCTAAAAACATGTTTATGGCACTAAACAAGGTCTAAAAACATGTTTGTGACACTAAACAAGGTCTAAAAACATGTTTGTGACACTAAACAAGGTCTAAAAACATGTTTGTGACACTAAACAAGGTCTAAAAACATGTTTGTGACACTAAACAAGGTCTAAAATGATGTTTGTGGAGCTAAACAAGGTCTAAAAACATGTTTATGGCACTAAACAAGGTCTAAAAACATGTTTGTGACACTTAACAAGGTCTAAAATCATGTTTGTGACACTAAACAAGGTCTAAAATCATGTTTGTGACACTAAACAAGGTCTAAAATGATGTTTGTGGAGCTAAACAAGGTCTAAAAACATGTTTGTGGCACTAAACAAGGTCTAAAAACATGTTTATGGCACTAAACAAGGTCTAAAAACATGTTTGTGACACTAAACAAGGTCTAAAAACATGTTTATGGCACTAAACAAGGTCTAAAAACATGTTTGTGACACTTAACAAGGTCTAAAATCATGTTTGTGACACTAAACAAGGTCTAAAATCATGTTTGTGACACTAAACAAGGTCTAAAATGATGTTTGTGGAGCTAAACAAGGTCTAAAAACATGTTTGTGGCACTAAACAAGGTCTAAAAACATGTTTGTGACACTAAACAAGGTCTAAAAACATGCTTATGGCACTAAACAAGGTCTAAAAACATGTTTATGGCACTAAACAAGGTTTAAAAACATGTTTGTGACACTAAACAAGGTCTAAAATGATGTTTGTGGAGCTAAACAAGGTCTAAAAACATGTTTGTGGCACTAAACAAGGTCTAAAAACATGTTTGTGACACTAAACAAGGTCTAAAAACATGTTTATGGCACTAAACAAGGTCTAAAATGATGTTTGTGGAGCTAAACAAGGTCTAAAAACATGTTTGTGGCACTAAACAAGGTCTAAAAACATGTTTGTGACACTAAACAAGGTCTAAAAACACGTTTATGGCACTAAACAAGGTCTAAAATGATGTTTGTGACACTAAACAAGGTCTAAAAACATGTTTGTGACACTAAACAAGGTCTAAAATGATGTTTGTGACACTAAACAAGGTCTAAAAACATGTTTGTGACACTAAACAAGGTCTAAAATGATGTTTGTGGAGCTAAACAAGGTCTAAAATCATGTTTGTGACACTAAACAAGGTCTAAAATGATGTTTGTGACACTAAACAAGGTCTAAAATCATGTTTGTGGCACTAAACAAGGTCTAAAATCATGTTTGTGGCACTAAACAAGGTCTAAAAACATGTTTGTGACACTAAACAAGGTCTAAAAACATGTTTGTGACACTAAACAAGGTCTAAAATGATGTTTGTGGAGCTAAACAAGGTCTAAAAACATGTTTATGGCACTAAACAAGGTCTAAAATCATGTTTGTGGCACTAAACAAGGTCTAAAAACATGTTTGTGACACTAAACAAGGTCTAAAATCATGTTTGTGACACTAAACAAGGTCTAAAATGATGTTTGTGGAGCTAAACAAGGTCTAAAAACATGTTTATGGCACTAAACAAGGTCTAAAAACATGTTTGTGACACTAAACAAGGTCTAAAAACATGTTTGTGACACTAAACAAGGTCTAAAAACATGTTTGTGACACTAAACAAGGTCTAAAAACATGTTTGTGACACTATACAAGGTCTAAAAACATGTTTGTGGCACTAAACAAGGTCTAAAATGATGTTTGTGGAGCTAAACAAGGTCTAAAATCATGTTTGTGGCACTAAACAAGGTCTAAAATCATGTTTGTGGCACTAAACAAGGTCTAAAATCATGTTTGTGACACTAAACAAGGTCTAAAAACATGTTTATGGCACTAAACAAGGTCTAAAAACATGTTTATGGCACTAAACAAGGTCTAAAAACATGTTTGTGACACTAAACAAGGTCTAAAAACATGTTTATGGCACTAAACAAGGTCTAAAAACATGTTTGTGACACTAAACAAGGTCTAAAATCATGTTTGTGGCACTAAACAAGGTCTAAAATCATGTTTGTGACACTAAACAAGGTCTAAAAACATGTTTGTGACACTAAACAAGGTCTAAAAACATGTTTGTGACACTAAACAAGGTCTAAAAACATGTTTGTGACACTAAACAAGGTCTAAAAACATGTTTGTGGAGCTAAACAAGGTCTAAAATCATGTTTGTGACACTAAACAAGGTCTAAAATGATGTTTGTGGAGCTAAACAAGGTCTAAAAACATGTTTGCGGCACTAAACAAGGTCTAAAATCATGTTTGTGGCACTAAACAAGGTCTAAAATGATGTTTGCGGCACTAAACAAGGTCTAAAAACATGTTTGTGACTCTAAACAAGGTCTAAAAACATGTTTGTGGAGCTAAACAAGGTCTAAAATCATGTTTGTGACACTAAACAAGGTCTAAAATCATGTTTGTGACACTAAACAAGGTCTAAAAACATGTTTATGGCACTAAACAAGGTCTAAAAACATGTTTATGGCACTAAACAAGGTCTAAAAACATGTTTGTGACACTAAACAAGGTCTAAAAACATGTTTATGGCACTAAACAAGGTCTAAAAACATGTTTGTGACACTAAACAAGGTCTAAAAACATGTTTGTGACACTAAACAAGGTCTAAAATCATGTTTGTGACACTAAACAAGGTCTAAAATCATGTTTGTGACACTAAACAAGGTCTAAAATGATGTTTGTGGAGCTAAACAAGGTCTAAAAACATGTTTATGGCACTAAACAAGGTCTAAAAACATGTTTGTGACACTAAACAAGGTCTAAAAACATGTTTGTGACACTAAACAAGGTCTAAAATGATGTTTGTGGAGCTAAACAAGGTCTAAAAACATGTTTATGGCACTAAACAAGGTCTAAAAACATGTTTGTGACACTAAACAAGGTCTAAAAACATGTTTGTGACACTAAACAAGGTCTAAAATGATGGTTGTGGAGCTAAACAAGCTCTAAAAACATGTTTTTGACACTAAACAAGGTATAAAATCATGTTTGTGGCACTAAACAAGGTCTAAAATCATGTTTGTGACACTAAACAAGGTCTAAAATGATGTTTGTGGAGCTAAACAAGGTCTAAAAACATGTTTATGGCACTAAACAAGGTCTAAAAACATGTTTGTGACACTAAACAAGGTCTAAAAACATGTTTGTGACACTAAACAAGGTCTAAAAACATGTTTGTGACACTAAACAAGGTCTAAAATGATGTTTGTGGAGCTAAACAAGGTCTAAAAACATGTTTATGGCACTAAACAAGGTCTAAAAACATGTTTGTGACTCTTAACAAGTTCTAAAATCATGTTTGTGACACTAAACAAGGTCTAAAATCATGTTTGTGGAGCTAAACAAGGTCTAAAAACATGTTTATGGCACTAAACAAGGTCTAAAAACATGTTTGTGACACTAAACAAGGTCTAAAAACATGTTTGTGACACTAAACAAGGTCTAAAATGATGTTTGTGGAGCTAAACAAGGTCTAAAATCATGTTTGTGACACTAAACAAGGTCTAAAATGATGTTTGTGACACTAAACAAGGTCTAAAATCATGTTTGTGGCACTAAACAAGGTCTAAAATGATGTTTGTGGAGCTAAACAAGGTTTAAAAACATGTTTATGGCACTAAACAAGGTCTAAAATCATGTTTGTGGCACTAAACAAGGTCTAAAAACATGTTTGTGACACTAAACAAGGTCTAAAATCATGTTTGTGACACTAAACAAGGTCTAAAATGATGTTTGTGGAGCTAAACAAGGTCTAAAAACATGTTTATGGCACTAAACAAGGTCTAAAAACATGTTTGTGACACTAAACAAGGTCTAAAAACATGTTTGTGACACTAAACAAGGTCTAAAATGATGTTTGTGGAGCTAAACAAGGTCTAAAATCATGTTTGTGGCACTAAACAAGGTCTAAAATCATGTTTGTGGCACTAAACAAGGTCTAAAATGATGTTTGTGGAGCTAAACAAGGTCTAAAAACATGTTTATGGCACTAAACAAGGTCTAAAATGATGTTTGTGGCACTAAACAAGGTCTAAAATGATGTTTGTGGAGCTAAACAAGGTCTAAAAACATGTTTGTGACACTAAACAAGGTCTAAAATCATGTTTGTGGCACTAAACAAGGTCTAAAAACATGTTTGTGACACTAAACAAGGTCTAAAAACATGTTTGTGACACTAAACAAGGTCTAAAAACATGTTTGTGACACTAAACAAGGTCTAAAATGATGTTTGTGGAGCTAAACAAGCTCTAAAAACATGTTTATGGCACTAAACAAGGTCTAAAATCATGTTTGTGGCACTAAACAAGGTCTAAAATCATGTTTGTGACACTAAACAAGGTCTAAAAACATGTTTGTGACACTAAACAAGGTCTAAAAACATGTTTGTGACACTAAACAAGGTCTAAAAACATGTTTGTGGAGCTAAACAAGGTCTAAAATCATGTTTGTGACACTAAACAAGGTCTAAAATGATGTTTGTGGAGCTAAACAAGGTCTAAAATCATGTTTGTGGCACTAAACAAGGTCTAAAATCATGTTTGTGGCACTAAACAAGGTCTAAAATCATGTTTGTGACACTAAACAAGGTCTAAAAACATGTTTATGGCACTAAACAAGGTCTAAAAACATGTTTATGGCACTAAACAAGGTCTAAAAACATGTTTGTGACACTAAACAAGGTCTAAAATCATGTTTGTGACACTAAACAAGGTCTAAAATCATGTTTGTGACACTAAACAAGGTCTAAAAACATGTTTATGGCACTAAACAAGGTCTAAAAACATGTTTGTGACACTAAACAAGGTCTAAAAACATGTTTGTGACACTAAACAAGGTCTAAAAACATGTTTGTGACACTAAACAAGGTCTAAAATCATGTTTGTGACACTAAACAAGGTCTAAAATCATGTTTGTGACACTAAACAAGGTCTAAAATGATGTTTGTGGAGCTAAACAAGGTCTAAAAACATGTTTATGGCACTAAACAAGGTCTAAAAACATGTTTGTGACACTAAACAAGGTCTAAAATGATGTTTGTGGAGCTAAACAAGGTCTAAAATCATGTTTGTGACACTAAACAAGGTCTAAAATCATGTTTGTGGCACTAAACAAGGTCTAAAATGATGTTTGTGGAGCTAAACAAGGTCTAAAAACATGTTTGTGACACTAAACAAGGTCTAAAATCATGTTTGTGACACTAAACAAGGTCTAAAATGATGTTTGTGGAGCTAAACAAGGTCTAAAAACATGTTTATGGCACTAAACAAGGTCTAAAAACATGTTTGTGACACTAAACAAGGTCTAAAAACATGTTTGTGAGACTAAACAAGGTCTAAAAACATGTTTGTGACACTAAACAAGGTCTAAAAACATGTTTGTGACACTAAACAAGGTCTAAAATGATGTTTGTGACACTAAACAAGGTCTAAAAACATGTTTGTGTCACTAAACAAGGTCTAAAATGATGTTTGTGACACTAAACAAGGTCTAAAAACATGTTTGTGACACTAAACAAGGTCTAAAAAGATGTTTGTGACACTAAACAAGGTCTAAAAACATGTTTGTGACACTAAACAAGGTCTAAAATGATGTTTGTGGAGCTAAACAAGGTCTAAAATCATGTTTGTGACACTAAACAAGGTCTAAAATCATGTTTGTGGCACTAAACAAGGTCTAAAATGATGTTTGTGGAGCTAAACAAGGTCTAAAAACATGTTTATGGCACTAAACAAGGTCTAAAATCATGTTTGTGACACTAAACAAGGTCTAAAATCATGTTTGTGACACTAAACAAGGTCTAAAATGATGTTTGTGGAGCTAAACAAGGTCTAAAAACATGTTTATGGCACTAAACAAGGTCTAAAAACATGTTTGTGACACTAAACAAGGTCTAAAAACATGTTTATGGCACTAAACAAGGTCTAAAAACATGTTTGTGACACTAAACAAGGTCTAAAATCATGTTTGTGGCACTAAACAAGGTCTAAAATGATGTTTGTGGAGCTAAACAAGGTCTAAAATCATGTTTGTGACACTAAACAAGGTCTAAAATGATGTTTGTGGAGCTAAACAAGGTCTAAAAACATGTTTGTGACACTAAACAAGGTCTAAAAACATGTTTGTGACACTAAACAAGGTCTAAAATCATGTTTGTGACACTAAACAAGGTCTAAAATGATGTTTGTGACACTAAACAAGGTCTAAAATGATGTTTGTGGAGCTAAACAAGGTCTAAAATGATGTTTGTGGAGCTAAACAAGGTCTAAAAACATGTTTATGGCACTAAACAAGGTCTAAAAACATGTTTGTGACACTAAACAAGGTCTAAAATCATGTTTGTGACACTAAACAAGGTCTAAAATGATGTTTGTGGAGCTAAACAAGGTCTAAAAACATGTTTATGGCACTAAACAAGCTCTAAAATCATGTTTGTGACACTAAACAAGGTCTAAAATGATGTTTGTGGAGCTAAACAAGGTCTAAAAACATGTTTGTGGCACTAAACAAGGTCTAAAAACATGTTTATGGCACTAAACAAGGTCTAAAAACATGTTTATGGCACTAAACAAGGTCTAAAAACATGTTTGTGACTTGACTTGACTTGTTTAGTGAAATCATGTTTGTGACACTAAACAAGGTCTAAAATCATGTTTGTGACACTAAACAAGGTCTAAAATGATGTTTGTGGAGCTAAACAAGGTCTAAAAACATGTTTATGGCACTAAACAAGGTCTAAAATCATGTTTGTGGCACTAAACAAGGTCTAAAAACATGTTTGTGACACTAAACAAGGTCTAAAATCATGTTTGTGACACTAAACAAGGTCTAAAATGATGTTTGTGGAGATAAACAAGGTCTAAAAACATGTTTATGGCACTAAACAAGGTCTAAAAACATGTTTGTGACACTAAACAAGGTCTAAAAACATGTTTGTGACACTAAACAAGGTCTAAAATGATGTTTGTGGAGCTAAACAAGCTCTAAAAACATGTTTGTGACACTAAACAAGGTCTAAAATCATGTTTGTGGCACTAAACAAGGTCTAAAATCATGTTTGTGACACTAAACAAGGTCTAAAATGATGTTTGTGGAGCTAAACAAGGTCTAAAAACATGTTTATGGCACTAAACAAGGTCTAAAAACATGTTTGTGACACTAAACAAGGTCTAAAAACATGTTTGTGACACTAAACAAGGTCTAAAAACATGTTTGTGACACTAAACAAGGTCTAAAATGATGTTTGTGGAGCTAAACAAGGTCTAAAAACATGTTTATGGCACTAAACAAGGTCTAAAAACATGTTTGTGACACTTAACAAGGTCTAAAATCATGTTTGTGACACTAAACAAGGTCTAAAATCATGTTTGTGGAGCTAAACAAGCTCTAAAAACATGTTTGTGACACTAAACAAGCTCTAAAATCATGTTTGTGACACTAAACAAGGTCTAAAATGATGTTTGTGACACTAAACAAGGTCTAAAATCATGTTTGTGGAGCTAAACAAGCTCTAAAAACATGTTTGTGACACTAAACAAGCTCTAAAATCATGTTTGTGACACTAAACAAGGTCTAAAATGATGTTTGTGGAGCTAAACAAGGTCTAAAAACATGTTTGTGGCACTAAACAAGGTCTAAAAACATGTTTATGGCACTAAACAAGGTCTAAAAACATGTTTATGGCACTAAACAAGGTCTAAAAACATGTTTGTGACTTGACTTGACTTGTTTAGTGAAATCATGTTTGTGACACTAAACAAGGTCTAAAATCATGTTTGTGACACTAAACAAGGTCTAAAATGATGTTTGTGGAGCTAAACAAGGTCTAAAAACATGTTTATGGCACTAAACAAGGTCTAAAATCATGTTTGTGGCACTAAACAAGGTCTAAAAACATGTTTGTGACACTAAACAAGGTCTAAAATCATGTTTGTGACACTAAACAAGGTCTAAAATGATGTTTGTGGAGATAAACAAGGTCTAAAAACATGTTTATGGCACTAAACAAGGTCTAAAAACATGTTTGTGACACTAAACAAGGTCTAAAAACATGTTTGTGACACTAAACAAGGTCTAAAATGATGTTTGTGGAGCTAAACAAGCTCTAAAAACATGTTTGTGACACTAAACAAGGTCTAAAATCATGTTTGTGGCACTAAACAAGGTCTAAAATCATGTTTGTGACACTAAACAAGGTCTAAAATGATGTTTGTGGAGCTAAACAAGGTCTAAAAACATGTTTATGGCACTAAACAAGGTCTAAAAACATGTTTGTGACACTAAACAAGGTCTAAAAACATGTTTGTGACACTAAACAAGGTCTAAAAACATGTTTGTGACACTAAGCAAGGTCTAAAATGATGTTTGTGGAGCTAAACAAGGTCTAAAAACATGTTTGTGACACTAAACAAGGTCTAAAATCATGTTTGTGGCACTAAACAAGGTCTAAAATCATGTTTGTGACACTAAACAAGGTCTAAAATGATGTTTGTGGAGCTAAACAAGGTCTAAAAACATGTTTATGGCACTAAACAAGGTCTAAAAACATGTTTGTGACACTAAACAAGGTCTAAAAACATGTTTGTGACACTAAACAAGGTCTAAAAACATGTTTGTGACACTAAACAAGGTCTAAAATCATGTTTGTGACACTAAACAAGGTCTAAAAACATGTTTATGGCACTAAACAAGGTCTAAAAACATGTTGGTGACACTAAACAAGGTCTAAAAACATGTTTGTGACACTAAACAAGGTCTAAAAACATGTTTGTGACACTAAACAAGGTCTAAAAACATGTTTGTGACACTAAACAAGGTCTAAAATGATGTTTGTGGAGCTAAACAAGGTCTAAAAACATGTTTATGGCACTAAACAAGGTCTAAAAACATGTTTGTGACACTTAACAAGGTCTAAAATCATGTTTGTGACACTAAACAAGGTCTAAAATCATGTTTGTGACACTAAACAAGGTCTAAAATGATGTTTGTGGAGCTAAACAAGGTCTAAAAACATGTTTATGGCACTAAACAAGGTCTAAAAACATGTTTGTGACACTTAACAAGGTCTAAAATCATGTTTGTGACACTAAACAAGGTCTAAAATCATGTTTGTGGAGCTAAACAAGCTCTAAAAACATGTTTGTGACACTAAACAAGGTCTAAAATCATGTTTGTGGCACTAAACAAGGTCTAAAATCATGTTTGTGACACTAAACAAGGTCTAAAATGATGTTTGTGGAGCTAAACAAGGTCTAAAAACATGTTTATGGCACTAAACAAGGTCTAAAAACATGTTTGTGACACTAAACAAGGTCTAAAAACATGTTTGTGACACTAAACAAGGTCTAAAAAAATGTTTGTGACACTAAACAAGGTCTAAAATCATGTTTGTGACACTAAACAAGGTCTAAAAACATGTTTATGGCACTAAACAAGGTCTAAAAACATGTTTGTGACACTAAACAAGGTCTAAAAACATGTTTGTGACACTAAACAAGGTCTAAAAACATGTTTGTGACACTAAACAAGGTCTAAAAACATGTTTGTGACACTAAACAAGGTCTAAAATGATGTTTGTGGAGCTAAACAAGGTCTAAAAACATGTTTATGGCACTAAACAAGGTCTAAAAACATGTTTGTGACACTTAACAAGGTCTAAAATCATGTTTGTGACACTAAACAAGGTCTAAAATGATGTTTGTGACACTAAACAAGGTCTAAAATGATGTTTGTGGAGCTAAACAAGGTCTAAAAACATGTTTATGACACTAAACAAGGTCTAAAATGATGTTTGTGGAGCTAAACAAGGTCTAAAAACATGTTTATGGCACTAAACAAGGTCTAAAAACATGTTTGTGACACTTAACAAGGTCTAAAATCATGTTTGTGACACTAAACAAGGTCTAAAATGATGTTTGTGACACTAAACAAGGTCTAAAAACATGTTTGTGACACTAAACAAGGTCTAAAATGATGTTTGTGGAGCTAAACAAGGTCTAAAATCATGTTTGTGACACTAAACAAGGTCTAAAATGATGTTTGTGACACTAAACAAGGTCTAAAATCATGTTTGTGGCACTAAACAAGGTCTAAAATGATGTTTGTGGAGCTAAACAAGGTCTAAAAACATGTTTATGGCACTAAACAAGGTCTAAAAACATGTTTGTGACACTAAACAAGGTCTAAAAACATGTTTATGGCACTAAACAAGGTCTAAAAACATGTTTGTGACACTAAACAAGGTCTAAAATCATGTTTGTGGCACTAAACAAGGTCTAAAATGATGTTTGTGGAGCTAAACAAGGTCTAAAATGATGTTTGTGACACTAAACAAGGTCTAAAAACATGTTTGTGACACTAAACAAGGTCTAAAATGATGTTTGTGGAGCTAAACAAGGTCTAAAATCATGTTTGTGACACTAAACAAGGTCTAAAATCATGTTTGTGGCACTAAACAAGGTCTAAAATCATGTTTGTGACACTAAACAAGGTCTAAAAACATGTTTATGGCACTAAACAAGGTCTAAAAACATGTTTGTGACACTAAACAAGGTCTAAAAACATGTTTATGGCACTAAACAAGGTCTAAAAACATGTTTGTGACACTAAACAAGGTCTAAAATCATGTTTGTGACACTAAACAAGGTCTAAAATCATGTTTGTGACACTAAACAAGGTCTAAAATGATGTTTGTGGAGCTAAACAAGGTCTAAAAACATGTTTGTGGCACTAAACAAGGTCTAAAAACATGTTTGTGACACTAAACAAGGTCTAAAAACATGTTTATGGCACTAAACAAGGTCTAAAATGATGTTTGTGACACTAAACAAGGTCTAAAAACATGTTTGTGACACTAAACAAGGTCTAAAATGATGTTTGTGACACTAAACAAGGTCTAAAAACATGTTTGTGGCACTAAACAAGGTCTAAAATGATGTTTGTGGAGCTAAACAAGGTCTAAAAACATGTTTATGGCACTAAACAAGGTCTAAAATCATGTTTGTGTTACTAAACAAGGTCTAAAAACATGTTTGTGACACTAAACAAGGTCTAAAATCATGTTTGTGACACTAAACAAGGTCTAAAATGATGTTTGTGGAGCTAAACAAGGTCTAAAAACATGTTTATGGCACTAAACAAGGTCTAAAAACATGTTTGTGACACTAAACAAGGTCTAAAAACATGTTTGTGACACTAAACAAGGTCTAAAATGATGTTTGTGGAGCTAAACAAGCTCTAAAAACATGTTTGTGACACTAAACAAGGTCTAAAATCATGTTTGTGGCACTAAACAAGGTCTAAAATCATGTTTGTGACACTAAACAAGGTCTAAAATGATGTTTGTGGAGCTAAACAAGGTCTAAAAACATGTTTATGGCACTAAACAAGGTCTAAAAACATGTTTGTGACACTAAACAAGGTCTAAAAACATGTTTGTGACACTAAACAAGGTCTAAAAACATGTTTGTGACACTAAACAAGGTCTAAAATGATGTTTGTGGAGCTAAACAAGGTCTAAAAACATGTTTATGGCACTAAACAAGGTCTAAAAACATGTTTGTGACACTTAACAAGGTCTAAAATCATGTTTGTGACACTAAACAAGGTCTAAAATCATGTTTGTGGAGCTAAACAAGGTCTAAAAACATGTTTATGGCACTAAACAAGGTCTAAAAACATGTTTGTGACACTAAACAAGGTCTAAAAACATGTTTGTGACACTAAACAAGGTCTAAAATGATGTTTGTGGAGCTAAACAAGGTCTAAAATCATGTTTGTGACACTAAACAAGGTCTAAAATGATGTTTGTGACACTAAACAAGGTCTAAAAACATGTTTATGGCACTAAACAAGGTCTAAAATGATGTTTGTGACACTAAACAAGGTCTAAAAACATGTTTGTGACACTAAACAAGGTCTAAAATGATGTTTGTGACACTAAACAAGGTCTAAAAACATGTTTGTGGCACTAAACAAGGTCTAAAATGATGTTTGTGGAGCTAAACAAGGTCTAAAAACATGTTTATGGCACTAAACAAGGTCTAAAATCATGTTTGTGTTACTAAACAAGGTCTAAAAACATGTTTGTGACACTAAACAAGGTCTAAAATCATGTTTGTGACACTAAACAAGGTCTAAAATGATGTTTGTGGAGCTAAACAAGGTCTAAAAACATGTTTATGGCACTAAACAAGGTCTAAAAACATGTTTGTGACACTAAACAAGGTCTAAAAACATGTTTGTGACACTAAACAAGGTCTAAAATGATGTTTGTGGAGCTAAACAAGCTCTAAAAACATGTTTGTGACACTAAACAAGGTCTAAAATCATGTTTGTGGCACTAAACAAGGTCTAAAATCATGTTTGTGACACTAAACAAGGTCTAAAATGATGTTTGTGGAGCTAAACAAGGTCTAAAAACATGTTTATGGCACTAAACAAGGTCTAAAAACATGTTTGTGACACTAAACAAGGTCTAAAAACATGTTTGTGACACTAAACAAGGTCTAAAAACATGTTTGTGACACTAAACAAGGTCTAAAATGATGTTTGTGGAGCTAAACAAGGTCTAAAAACATGTTTATGGCACTAAACAAGGTCTAAAAACATGTTTGTGACACTTAACAAGGTCTAAAATCATGTTTGTGACACTAAACAAGGTCTAAAATCATGTTTGTGGAGCTAAACAAGGTCTAAAAACATGTTTATGGCACTAAACAAGGTCTAAAAACATGTTTGTGACACTAAACAAGGTCTAAAAACATGTTTGTGACACTAAACAAGGTCTAAAATGATGTTTGTGGAGCTAAACAAGGTCTAAAATCATGTTTGTGACACTAAACAAGGTCTAAAATGATGTTTGTGACACTAAACAAGGTCTAAAATCATGTTTGTGGCACTAAACAAGGTCTAAAATGATGTTTGTGGAGCTAAACAAGGTTTAAAAACATGTTTATGGCACTAAACAAGGTCTAAAATCATGTTTGTGGCACTAAACAAGGTCTAAAAACATGTTTGTGACACTAAACAAGGTCTAAAATCATGTTTGTGACACTAAACAAGGTCTAAAATGATGTTTGTGGAGCTAAACAAGGTCTAAAAACATGTTTATGGCACTAAACAAGGTCTAAAAACATGTTTGTGACACTAAACAAGGTCTAAAAACATGTTTGTGACACTAAACAAGGTCTAAAATCATGTTTGTGGCACTAAACAAGGTCTAAAATCATGTTTGTGGCACTAAACAAGGTCTAAAATGATGTTTGTGGAGCTAAACAAGGTCTAAAAACATGTTTATGGCACTAAACAAGGTCTAATGATGTTTGTGGCACTAAACAAGGTCTAAAATGATGTTTGTGGAGCTAAACAAGGTCTAAAAACATGTTTGTGACACTAAACAAGGTCTAAAATCATGTTTGTGGCACTAAACAAGGTCTAAAAACATGTTTGTGACACTAAACAAGGTCTAAAAACATGTTTGTGACACTAAACAAGGTCTAAAAACATGTTTGTGACACTAAACAAGGTCTAAAATGATGTTTGTGGAGCTAAACAAGCTCTAAAAACATGTTTGTGACACTAAACAAGGTCTAAAATGATGTTTGTGACACTAAACAAGGTCTAAAAACATGTTTGTGACACTAAACAAGGTCTAAAATGATGTTTGTGACACTAAACAAGGTCTTAAATCATGTTTGTGGCACTAAACAAGGTCTAAAATGATGTTTGTGGAGCTAAACAAGGTCTAAAAACATGTTTATGGCACTAAACAAGGTCTAAAATCATGTTTGTGGCACTAAACAAGGTCTAAAAACATGTTTGTGACACTAAACAAGGTCTAAAATCATGTTTGTGACACTAAACAAGGTCTAAAATGATGTTTGTGGAGCTAAACAAGGTCTAAAAACATGTTTATGGCACTAAACAAGGTCTAAAAACATGTTTGTGACACTAAACAAGGTCTAAAAACATGTTTGTGACACTAAACAAGGTCTAAAATGATGTTTGTGGAGCTAAACAAGCTCTAAAAACATGTTTGTGACACTAAACAAGGTCTAAAATCATGTTTGTGACACTAAACAAGGTCTAAAAACATGTTTGTGACACTAAACAAGGTCTAAAATGATGTTTGTGGAGCTAAACAAGGTCTAAAATCATGTTTGTGACACTAAACAAGGTCTAAAATGATGTTTGTGACACTAAACAAGGTCTTAAATCATGTTTGTGGCACTAAACAAGGTCTAAAATGATGTTTGTGGAGCTAAACAAGGTCTAAAAACATGTTTATGGCACTAAACAAGGTCTAAAATCATGTTTGTGGCACTAAACAAGGTCTAAAAACATGTTTGTGACACTAAACAAGGTCTAAAATCATGTTTGTGACACTAAACAAGGTCTAAAATGATGTTTGTGGAGCTAAACAAGGTCTAAAAACATGTTTATGGCACTAAACAAGGTCTAAAAACATGTTTGTGACACTAAACAAGGTCTAAAAACATGTTTGTGACACTAAACAAGGTCTAAAATGATGTTTGTGGAGCTAAACAAGCTCTAAAAACATGTTTGTGACACTAAACAAGGTCTAAAATCATGTTTGTGGCACTAAACAAGGTCTAAAATCATGTTTGTGACACTAAACAAGGTCTAAAATGATGTTTGTGGAGCTAAACAAGGTCTAAAAACATGTTTATGGCACTAAACAAGGTCTAAAAACATGTTTGTGACACTAAACAAGGTCTAAAATCATGTTTGTGACACTAAACAAGGTCTAAAATGATGTTTGTGGAGCTAAACAAGGTCTAAAAACATGTTTATGGCACTAAACAAGGTCTAAAAACATGTTTGTGACACTAAACAAGGTCTAAAAACATGTTTGTGACACTAAACAAGGTCTAAAATGATGTTTGTGGAGCTAAACAAGGTCTAAAATCATGTTTGTGGCACTAAACAAGGTCTAAAATCATGTTTGTGGCACTAAACAAGGTCTAAAATGATGTTTGTGGAGCTAAACAAGGTCTAAAAACATGTTTATGGCACTAAACAAGGTCTAAAATGATGTTTGTGGCACTAAACAAGGTCTAAAATGATGTTTGTGGAGCTAAACAAGGTCTAAAAACATGTTTGTGACACTAAACAAGGTCTAAAATCATGTTTGTGGCACTAAACAAGGTCTAAAAACATGTTTGTGGAGCTAAACAAGGTCTAAAAACATGTTTATGGCACTAAACAAGGTCTAAAAACATGTTTGTGACACTAAACAAGGTCTAAAATCATGTTTGTGGCACTAAACAAGGTCTAAAATGATGTTTGTGGAGCTAAACAAGGTTTAAAAACATGTTTATGGCACTAAACAAGGTCTAAAATCATGTTTGTGGCACTAAACAAGGTCTAAAAACATGTTTGTGACACTAAACAAGGTCTAAAATCATGTTTGTGACACTAAACAAGGTCTAAAATGATGTTTGTGGAGCTAAACAAGGTCTAAAAACATGTTTTTGGCACTAAACAAGGTCTAAAAACATGTTTGTGACACTAAACAAGGTCTAAAAACATGTTTGTGACACTAAACAAGGTCTAAAATGATGTTTGTGGAGCTAAACAAGGTCTAAAATCATGTTTGTGGCACTAAACAAGGTCTAAAATCATGTTTGTGGCACTAAACAAGGTCTAAAATGATGTTTGTGGAGCTAAACAAGGTCTAAAAACATGTTTATGGCACTAAACAAGGTCTAAAATGATGTTTGTGGCACTAAACAAGGTCTAAAATGATGTTTGTGGAGCTAAACAAGGTCTAAAATCATGTTTGTGGCACTAAACAAGGTCTAAAATCATGTTTGTGACACTAAACAAGGTCTAAAATGATGTTTGTGGAGCTAAACAAGGTCTAAAAACATGTTTATGGCACTAAACAAGGTCTAAAATGATGTTTGTGGCACTAAACAAGGTCTAAAATGATGTTTGTGGAGCTAAACAAGGTCTAAAAACATGTTTGTGACACTAAACAAGGTCTAAAATCATGTTTGTGGCACTAAACAAGGTCTAAAAACATGTTTGTGGAGCTAAACAAGGTCTAAAAACATGTTTATGGCACTAAACAAGGTCTAAAAACATGTTTGTGACACTAAACAAGGTCTAAAATCATGTTTGTGGCACTAAACAAGGTCTAAAATGATGTTTGTGGAGCTAAACAAGGTTTAAAAACATGTTTATGGCACTAAACAAGGTCTAAAATCATGTTTGTGGCACTAAACAAGGTCTAAAAACATGTTTGTGACACTAAACAAGGTCTAAAATCATGTTTGTGACACTAAACAAGGTCTAAAATGATGTTTGTGGAGCTAAACAAGGTCTAAAAACATGTTTATGGCACTAAACAAGGTCTAAAATGATGTTTGTGGCACTAAACAAGGTCTAAAATGATGTTTGTGGAGCTAAACAAGGTCTAAAATCATGTTTGTGGCACTAAACAAGGTCTAAAATCATGTTTGTGACACTAAACAAGGTCTAAAATGATGTTTGTGGAGCTAAACAAGGTCTAAAAACATGTTTATGGCACTAAACAAGGTCTAAAAACATGTTTGTGACACTAAACAAGGTCTAAAAACATGTTTGTGACACTAAACAAGGTCTAAAAACATGTTTGTGACACTAAACAAGGTCTAAAATGATGTTTGTGGAGCTAAACAAGGTCTAAAAACATGTTTATGGCACTAAACAAGGTCTAAAAACATGTTTGTGACACTTAACAAGGTCTAAAATCATGTTTGTGACACTAAACAAGGTCTAAAATCATGTTTGTGGAGCTAAACAAGGTCTAAAAACATGTTTATGGCACTAAACAAGGTCTAAAAACATGTTTGTGACACTAAACAAGGTCTAAAATCATGTTTGTGGCACTAAACAAGGTCTAAAATGATGTTTGTGGAGCTAAACAAGGTTTAAAAACATGTTTATGGCACTAAACAAGGTCTAAAATCATGTTTGTGGCACTAAACAAGGTCTAAAAACATGTTTGTGACACTAAACAAGGTCTAAAATCATGTTTGTGACACTAAACAAGGTCTAAAATGATGTTTGTGGAGCTAAACAAGGTCTAAAAACATGTTTATGGCACTAAACAAGGTCTAAAAACATGTTTGTGACACTAAACAAGGTCTAAAAACATGTTTGTGACACTAAACAAGGTCTAAAATGATGTTTGTGGAGCTAAACAAGGTCTAAAATCATGTTTGTGGCACTAAACAAGGTCTAAAATCATGTTTGTGGCACTAAACAAGGTCTAAAATGATGTTTGTGGAGCTAAACAAGGTCTAAAAACATGTTTATGGCACTAAACAAGGTCTAAAATGATGTTTGTGGCACTAAACAAGGTCTAAAATGATGTTTGTGGAGCTAAACAAGGTCTAAAAACATGTTTGTGACACTAAACAAGGTCTAAAATCATGTTTGTGGCACTAAACAAGGTCTAAAAACATGTTTGTGGAGCTAAACAAGGTCTAAAAACATGTTTATGGCACTAAACAAGGTCTAAAAACATGTTTGTGACACTAAACAAGGTCTAAAATCATGTTTGTGGCACTAAACAAGGTCTAAAATGATGTTTGTGGAGCTAAACAAGGTCTAAAATCATGTTTGTGGCACTAAACAAGGTCTAAAATCATGTTTGTGGCACTAAACAAGGTCTAAAATCATGTTTGTGACACTAAACAAGGTCTAAAAACATGTTTATGGCACTAAACAAGGTCTAAAAACATGTTTGTGACACTTAACAAGGTCTAAAATCATGTTTGTGACACTAAACAAGGTCTAAAATCATGTTTGTGGAGCTAAACAAGGTCTAAAAACATGTTTATGGCACTAAACAAGGTCTAAAAACATGTTTGTGACACTAAACAAGGTCTAAAAACATGTTTGTGACACTAAACAAGGTCTAAAATGATGTTTGTGGAGCTAAACAAGGTCTAAAATCATGTTTGTGACACTAAACAAGGTCTAAAATGATGTTTGTGACACTAAACAAGGTCTAAAAACATGTTTATGGCACTAAACAAGGTCTAAAATGATGTTTGTGACACTAAACAAGGTCTAAAAACATGTTTGTGACACTAAACAAGGTCTAAAATGATGTTTGTGACACTAAACAAGGTCTAAAAACATGTTTGTGGCACTAAACAAGGTCTAAAATGATGTTTGTGGAGCTAAACAAGGTCTAAAAACATGTTTATGGCACTAAACAAGGTCTAAAATCATGTTTGTGTTACTAAACAAGGTCTAAAAACATGTTTGTGACACTAAACAAGGTCTAAAATCATGTTTGTGACACTAAACAAGGTCTAAAATGATGTTTGTGGAGCTAAACAAGGTCTAAAAACATGTTTATGGCACTAAACAAGGTCTAAAAACATGTTTGTGACACTAAACAAGGTCTAAAAACATGTTTGTGACACTAAACAAGGTCTAAAATGATGTTTGTGGAGCTAAACAAGCTCTAAAAACATGTTTGTGACACTAAACAAGGTCTAAAATCATGTTTGTGGCACTAAACAAGGTCTAAAATCATGTTTGTGACACTAAACAAGGTCTAAAATGATGTTTGTGGAGCTAAACAAGGTCTAAAAACATGTTTATGGCACTAAACAAGGTCTAAAAACATGTTTGTGACACTAAACAAGGTCTAAAAACATGTTTGTGACACTAAACAAGGTCTAAAAACATGTTTGTGACACTAAACAAGGTCTAAAATGATGTTTGTGGAGCTAAACAAGGTCTAAAAACATGTTTATGGCACTAAACAAGGTCTAAAAACATGTTTGTGACACTTAACAAGGTCTAAAATCATGTTTGTGACACTAAACAAGGTCTAAAATCATGTTTGTGGAGCTAAACAAGGTCTAAAAACATGTTTATGGCACTAAACAAGGTCTAAAAACATGTTTGTGACACTAAACAAGGTCTAAAAACATGTTTGTGACACTAAACAAGGTCTAAAATGATGTTTGTGGAGCTAAACAAGGTCTAAAATCATGTTTGTGACACTAAACAAGGTCTAAAATGATGTTTGTGACACTAAACAAGGTCTAAAATCATGTTTGTGGCACTAAACAAGGTCTAAAATGATGTTTGTGGAGCTAAACAAGGTTTAAAAACATGTTTATGGCACTAAACAAGGTCTAAAATCATGTTTGTGGCACTAAACAAGGTCTAAAAACATGTTTGTGACACTAAACAAGGTCTAAAATCATGTTTGTGACACTAAACAAGGTCTAAAATGATGTTTGTGGAGCTAAACAAGGTCTAAAAACATGTTTATGGCACTAAACAAGGTCTAAAAACATGTTTGTGACACTAAACAAGGTCTAAAAACATGTTTGTGACACTAAACAAGGTCTAAAATCATGTTTGTGGCACTAAACAAGGTCTAAAATCATGTTTGTGGCACTAAACAAGGTCTAAAATGATGTTTGTGGAGCTAAACAAGGTCTAAAAACATGTTTATGGCACTAAACAAGGTCTAATGATGTTTGTGGCACTAAACAAGGTCTAAAATGATGTTTGTGGAGCTAAACAAGGTCTAAAAACATGTTTGTGACACTAAACAAGGTCTAAAATCATGTTTGTGGCACTAAACAAGGTCTAAAAACATGTTTGTGACACTAAACAAGGTCTAAAAACATGTTTGTGACACTAAACAAGGTCTAAAAACATGTTTGTGACACTAAACAAGGTCTAAAATGATGTTTGTGGAGCTAAACAAGCTCTAAAAACATGTTTGTGACACTAAACAAGGTCTAAAATGATGTTTGTGACACTAAACAAGGTCTAAAAACATGTTTGTGACACTAAACAAGGTCTAAAATGATGTTTGTGACACTAAACAAGGTCTTAAATCATGTTTGTGGCACTAAACAAGGTCTAAAATGATGTTTGTGGAGCTAAACAAGGTCTAAAAACATGTTTATGGCACTAAACAAGGTCTAAAATCATGTTTGTGGCACTAAACAAGGTCTAAAAACATGTTTGTGACACTAAACAAGGTCTAAAATCATGTTTGTGACACTAAACAAGGTCTAAAATGATGTTTGTGGAGCTAAACAAGGTCTAAAAACATGTTTATGGCACTAAACAAGGTCTAAAAACATGTTTGTGACACTAAACAAGGTCTAAAAACATGTTTGTGACACTAAACAAGGTCTAAAATGATGTTTGTGGAGCTAAACAAGCTCTAAAAACATGTTTGTGACACTAAACAAGGTCTAAAATCATGTTTGTGACACTAAACAAGGTCTAAAAACATGTTTGTGACACTAAACAAGGTCTAAAATGATGTTTGTGGAGCTAAACAAGGTCTAAAATCATGTTTGTGACACTAAACAAGGTCTAAAATGATGTTTGTGACACTAAACAAGGTCTTAAATCATGTTTGTGGCACTAAACAAGGTCTAAAATGATGTTTGTGGAGCTAAACAAGGTCTAAAAACATGTTTATGGCACTAAACAAGGTCTAAAATCATGTTTGTGGCACTAAACAAGGTCTAAAAACATGTTTGTGACACTAAACAAGGTCTAAAATCATGTTTGTGACACTAAACAAGGTCTAAAATGATGTTTGTGGAGCTAAACAAGGTCTAAAAACATGTTTATGGCACTAAACAAGGTCTAAAAACATGTTTGTGACACTAAACAAGGTCTAAAAACATGTTTGTGACACTAAACAAGGTCTAAAATGATGTTTGTGGAGCTAAACAAGCTCTAAAAACATGTTTGTGACACTAAACAAGGTCTAAAATCATGTTTGTGGCACTAAACAAGGTCTAAAATCATGTTTGTGACACTAAACAAGGTCTAAAATGATGTTTGTGGAGCTAAACAAGGTCTAAAAACATGTTTATGGCACTAAACAAGGTCTAAAAACATGTTTGTGACACTAAACAAGGTCTAAAATCATGTTTGTGACACTAAACAAGGTCTAAAATGATGTTTGTGGAGCTAAACAAGGTCTAAAAACATGTTTATGGCACTAAACAAGGTCTAAAAACATGTTTGTGACACTAAACAAGGTCTAAAAACATGTTTGTGACACTAAACAAGGTCTAAAATGATGTTTGTGGAGCTAAACAAGGTCTAAAATCATGTTTGTGGCACTAAACAAGGTCTAAAATCATGTTTGTGGCACTAAACAAGGTCTAAAATGATGTTTGTGGAGCTAAACAAGGTCTAAAAACATGTTTATGGCACTAAACAAGGTCTAAAATGATGTTTGTGGCACTAAACAAGGTCTAAAATGATGTTTGTGGAGCTAAACAAGGTCTAAAAACATGTTTGTGACACTAAACAAGGTCTAAAATCATGTTTGTGGCACTAAACAAGGTCTAAAAACATGTTTGTGGAGCTAAACAAGGTCTAAAAACATGTTTATGGCACTAAACAAGGTCTAAAAACATGTTTGTGACACTAAACAAGGTCTAAAATCATGTTTGTGGCACTAAACAAGGTCTAAAATGATGTTTGTGGAGCTAAACAAGGTTTAAAAACATGTTTATGGCACTAAACAAGGTCTAAAATCATGTTTGTGGCACTAAACAAGGTCTAAAAACATGTTTGTGACACTAAACAAGGTCTAAAATCATGTTTGTGACACTAAACAAGGTCTAAAATGATGTTTGTGGAGCTAAACAAGGTCTAAAAACATGTTTTTGGCACTAAACAAGGTCTAAAAACATGTTTGTGACACTAAACAAGGTCTAAAAACATGTTTGTGACACTAAACAAGGTCTAAAATGATGTTTGTGGAGCTAAACAAGGTCTAAAATCATGTTTGTGGCACTAAACAAGGTCTAAAATCATGTTTGTGGCACTAAACAAGGTCTAAAATGATGTTTGTGGAGCTAAACAAGGTCTAAAAACATGTTTATGGCACTAAACAAGGTCTAAAATGATGTTTGTGGCACTAAACAAGGTCTAAAATGATGTTTGTGGAGCTAAACAAGGTCTAAAATCATGTTTGTGGCACTAAACAAGGTCTAAAATCATGTTTGTGACACTAAACAAGGTCTAAAATGATGTTTGTGGAGCTAAACAAGGTCTAAAAACATGTTTATGGCACTAAACAAGGTCTAAAATGATGTTTGTGGCACTAAACAAGGTCTAAAATGATGTTTGTGGAGCTAAACAAGGTCTAAAAACATGTTTGTGACACTAAACAAGGTCTAAAATCATGTTTGTGGCACTAAACAAGGTCTAAAAACATGTTTGTGGAGCTAAACAAGGTCTAAAAACATGTTTATGGCACTAAACAAGGTCTAAAAACATGTTTGTGACACTAAACAAGGTCTAAAATCATGTTTGTGGCACTAAACAAGGTCTAAAATGATGTTTGTGGAGCTAAACAAGGTTTAAAAACATGTTTATGGCACTAAACAAGGTCTAAAATCATGTTTGTGGCACTAAACAAGGTCTAAAAACATGTTTGTGACACTAAACAAGGTCTAAAATCATGTTTGTGACACTAAACAAGGTCTAAAATGATGTTTGTGGAGCTAAACAAGGTCTAAAAACATGTTTATGGCACTAAACAAGGTCTAAAATGATGTTTGTGGCACTAAACAAGGTCTAAAATGATGTTTGTGGAGCTAAACAAGGTCTAAAATCATGTTTGTGGCACTAAACAAGGTCTAAAATCATGTTTGTGACACTAAACAAGGTCTAAAATGATGTTTGTGGAGCTAAACAAGGTCTAAAAACATGTTTATGGCACTAAACAAGGTCTAAAAACATGTTTGTGACACTAAACAAGGTCTAAAAACATGTTTGTGACACTAAACAAGGTCTAAAAACATGTTTGTGACACTAAACAAGGTCTAAAATGATGTTTGTGGAGCTAAACAAGGTCTAAAAACATGTTTATGGCACTAAACAAGGTCTAAAAACATGTTTGTGACACTAAACAAGGTCTAAAATCATGTTTGTGGAGCTAAACAAGGTCTAAAAACATGTTTATGGCACTAAACAAGGTCTAAAAACATGTTTGTGACACTAAACAAGGTCTAAAATCATGTTTGTGGCACTAAACAAGGTCTAAAATGATGTTTGTGGAGCTAAACAAGGTTTAAAAACATGTTTATGGCACTAAACAAGGTCTAAAATCATGTTTGTGGCACTAAACAAGGTCTAAAAACATGTTTGTGACACTAAACAAGGTCTAAAATCATGTTTGTGACACTAAACAAGGTCTAAAATGATGTTTGTGGAGCTAAACAAGGTCTAAAAACATGTTTATGGCACTAAACAAGGTCTAAAAACATGTTTGTGACACTAAACAAGGTCTAAAAACATGTTTGTGACACTAAACAAGGTCTAAAATGATGTTTGTGGAGCTAAACAAGGTCTAAAATCATGTTTGTGGCACTAAACAAGGTCTAAAATCATGTTTGTGGCACTAAACAAGGTCTAAAATGATGTTTGTGGAGCTAAACAAGGTCTAAAAACATGTTTATGGCACTAAACAAGGTCTAAAATGATGTTTGTGGCACTAAACAAGGTCTAAAATGATGTTTGTGGAGCTAAACAAGGTCTAAAAACATGTTTGTGACACTAAACAAGGTCTAAAATCATGTTTGTGGCACTAAACAAGGTCTAAAAACATGTTTGTGGAGCTAAACAAGGTCTAAAAACATGTTTATGGCACTAAACAAGGTCTAAAAACATGTTTGTGACACTAAACAAGGTCTAAAATCATGTTTGTGGCACTAAACAAGGTCTAAAATGATGTTTGTGGAGCTAAACAAGGTTTAAAAACATGTTTATGGCACTAAACAAGGTCTAAAATCATGTTTGTGGCACTAAACAAGGTCTAAAAACATGTTTGTGACACTAAACAAGGTCTAAAATCATGTTTGTGACACTAAACAAGGTCTAAAATCATGTTTGTGACACTAAACAAGGTCTAAAAACATGTTTGTGACACTAAACAAGGTCTAAAAACATGTTTGTGACACTAAACAAGGTCTAAAATGATGTTTGTGGAGCTAAACAAGCTCTAAAAACATGTTTGTGACACTAAACAAGGTCTAAAATCATGTTTGTGGCACTAAACAAGGTCTAAAATCATGTTTGTGACACTAAACAAGGTCTTAAAACATGTTTGTGACACTAAACAAGGTCTAAAAACATGTTTGTGACACTAAACAAGGTCTAAAAACATGTTTGTGGAGCTAAACAAGGTCTAAAATCATGTTTGTGACACTAAACAAGGTCTAAAATGATGTTTGTGGAGCTAAACAAGGTCTAAAATGATGTTTGTGACTCTAAACAAGGTCTAAAATGATGTTTGTGGAGCTAAACAAGGTCTAAAAACATGTTTGTGGCACTAAACAAGGTCTAAACTCATGTTTGTGGCACTAAACAAGGTCTAAAATGATGTTTGTGGAGCTAAACAAGGTCTAAAATCATGTTTGTGGCACTAAACAAGGTCTAAAATCATGTTTGTGGCACTAAACAAGGTCTAAAATCATGTTTGTGACACTAAACAAGGTCTAAAAACATGTTTATGGCACTAAACAAGGTCTAAAAACATGTTTGTGACACTAAACAAGGTCTAAAAACATGTTTATGGCACTAAACAAGGTCTAAAAACATGTTTGTGACACTAAACAAGGTCTAAAATCATGTTTGTGGCACTAAACAAGGTCTAAAATCATGTTTGTGACACTAAACAAGGTCTAAAAACATGTTTATGGCACTAAACAAGGTCTAAAAACATGTTTGTGACACTAAACAAGGTCTAAAAACATGTTTGTGACACTAAACAAGGTCTAAAATCATGTTTGTGACACTAAACAAGGTCTAAAATCATGTTTGTGACACTAAACAAGGTCTAAAATGATGTTTGTGGAGCTAAACAAGGTCTAAAAACATGTTTGTGACACTAAACAAGCTCTAAAAACATGTTTGTGACACTAAACAAGGTATAAAATCATGTTTGTGGCACTAAACAAGGTCTAAAATCATGTTTGTGACACTAAACAAGGTCTAAAATGATGTTTGTGGAGCTAAACAAGGTCTAAAAACATGTTTATGGCACTAAACAAGGTCTAAAAACATGTTTGTGACACTAAACAAGGTCTAAAAACATGTTTGTGACACTAAACAAGGTCTAAAAACATGTTTGTGACACTAAACAAGGTCTAAAATGATGTTTGTGGAGCTAAACAAGGTCTAAAAACATGTTTATGGCACTAAACAAGGTCTAAAATGATGTTTGTGGCACTAAACAAGGTCTAAAATGATGTTTGTGGAGCTAAACAAGGTCTAAAAACATGTTTGTGACACTAAACAAGGTCTAAAATCATGTTTGTGACACTAAACAAGGTCTAAAAACATGTTTGTGACACTAAACAAGGTCTAAAAACATGTTTGTGACACTAAACAAGGTCTAAAATGATGTTTGTGGAGCTAAACAAGCTCTAAAAACATGTTTGTGACACTAAACAAGGTCTAAAATCATGTTTTTGGCACTAAACAAGGTCTAAAATCATGTTTGTGACACTAAACAAGGTCTAAAAACATGTTTGTGACACTAAACAAGGTCTAAAAACATGTTTGTGACACTAAACAAGGTCTAAAAACATGTTTGTGGAGCTAAACAAGGTCTAAAATCATGTTTGTGACACTAAACAAGGTCTAAAATGATGTTTGTGGAGCTAAACAAGGCCTAAAAACATGTTTGCGGCACTAAACAAGGTCTAAAATCATGTTTGTGACTCTAAACAAGGTCTAAAAACATGTTTGTGGAGCTAAACAAGGTCTAAAATCATGTTTGTGACACTAAACAAGGTCTAAAATGATGTTTGTGGAGCTAAACAAGGTCTAAAAACATGTTTGTGGCACTAAACAAGGTCTAAACTCATGTTTGTGGCACTAAACAAGGTCTAAAATGATGTTTGTGGAGCTAAACAAGGTCTAAAATCATGTTTGTGGCACTAAACAAGGTCTAAAATCATGTTTGTGGCACTAAACAAGGTCTAAAATCATGTTTGTGACACTAAACAAGGTCTAAAAACATGTTTATGGCACTAAACAAGGTCTAAAAACATGTTTATGGCACTAAACAAGGTCTAAAAACATGTTTGTGACACTAAACAAGGTCTAAAAACATGTTTATGGCACTAAACAAGGTCTAAAAACATGTTTGTGACACTAAACAAGGTCTAAAATCATGTTTGTGGCACTAAACAAGGTCTAAAATCATGTTTGTGACACTAAACAAGGTCTAAAAACATGTTTATGGCACTAAACAAGGTCTAAAAACATGTTTGTGACACTAAACAAGGTCTAAAAACATGTTTGTGACACTAAACAAGGTCTAAAATCATGTTTGTGACACTAAACAAGGTCTAAAATCATGTTTGTGACACTAAACAAGGTCTAAAATGATGTTTGTGGAGCTAAACAAGGTCTAAAAACATGTTTATGGCACTAAACAAGGTCTAAAAACATGTTTGTGACACTAAACAAGGTCTAAAAACATGTTTGTGACACTAAACAAGGTCTAAAATGATGTTTGTGGAGCTAAACAAGGTCTAAAAACATGTTTGTGACACTAAACAAGGTCTAAAAACATGTTTGTGACACTAAACAAGGTCTAAAATGATGTTTGTGGAGCTAAACAAGCTCTAAAAACATGTTTGTGACACTAAACAAGGTATAAAATCATGTTTGTGGCACTAAACAAGGTCTAAAATCATGTTTGTGACACTAAACAAGGTCTAAAATGATGTTTGTGGAGCTAAACAAGGTCTAAAAACATGTTTATGGCACTAAACAAGGTCTAAAAACATGTTTATGGCACTAAACAAGGTCTAAAAACATGTTTGTGACACTAAACAAGGTCTAAAAACATGTTTATGGCACTAAACAAGGTCTAAAAACATGTTTGTGACACTAAACAAGGTCTAAAATCATGTTTGTGGCACTAAACAAGGTCTAAAATCATGTTTGTGACACTAAACAAGGTCTAAAAACATGTTTATGGCACTAAACAAGGTCTAAAAACATGTTTGTGACACTAAACAAGGTCTAAAAACATGTTTGTGACACTAAACAAGGTCTAAAATCATGTTTGTGACACTAAACAAGGTCTAAAATCATGTTTGTGACACTAAACAAGGTCTAAAATGATGTTTGTGGAGCTAAACAAGGTCTAAAAACATGTTTATGGCACTAAACAAGGTCTAAAAACATGTTTGTGACACTAAACAAGGTCTAAAAACATGTTTGCGACACTAAACAAGGTCTAAAATGATGTGTGTGGAGCTAAACAAGCTCTAAAAACATGTTTGTGACACTAAACAAGGTATAAAATCATGTTTGTGGCACTAAACAAGGTCTAAAATCATGTTTGTGACACTAAACAAGGTCTAAAATGATGTTTGTGGAGCTAAACAAGGTCTAAAAACATGTTTATGGCACTAAACAAGGTCTAAAAACATGTTTGTGACACTAAACAAGGTCTAAAAACATGTTTGTGACACTAAACAAGGTCTAAAAACATGTTTGTGACACTAAACAAGGTCTAAAATGATGTTTGTGGAGCTAAACAAGGTCTAAAAACATGTTTATGGCACTAAACAAGGTCTAAAATGATGTTTGTGGCACTAAACAAGGTCTAAAATGATGTTTGTGGAGCTAAACAAGGTCTAAAAACATGTTTGTGACACTAAACAAGGTCTAAAATCATGTTTGTGACACTAAACAAGGTCTAAAAACATGTTTGTGACACTAAACAAGGTCTAAAAACATGTTTGTGACACTAAACAAGGTCTAAAATGATGTTTGTGGAGCTAAACAAGCTCTAAAAACATGTTTGTGACACTAAACAAGGTCTAAAATCATGTTTGTGACACTAAACAAGGTCTAAAAACATGTTTGTGACACTAAACAAGGTCTAAAAACATGTTTGTGACACTAAACAAGGTCTAAAAACATGTTTGTGGAGCTAAACAAGGTCTAAAATCATGTTTGTGACACTAAACAAGGTCTAAAATGATGTTTGTGGAGCTAAACAAGGTCTAAAAACATGTTTGCGGCACTAAACAAGGTCTAAAATCATGTTTGTGACTCTAAACAAGGTCTAAAAACATGTTTGTGGAGCTAAACAAGGTCTAAAATCATGTTTGTGACACTAAACAAGGTCTAAAATGATGTTTGTGGAGCTAAACAAGGTCTAAAAACATGTTTGTGGCACTAAACAAGGTCTAAACTCATGTTTGTGGCACTAAACAAGGTCTAAAATGATGTTTGTGGAGCTAAACAAGGTCTAAAATCATGTTTGTGGCACTAAACAAGGTCTAAAATCATGTTTGTGGCACTAAACAAGGTCTAAAATCATGTTTGTGACACTAAACAAGGTCTAAAAACATGTTTATGGCACTAAACAAGGTCTAAAAACATGTTTATGGCACTAAACAAGGTCTAAAAACATGTTTGTGACACTAAACAAGGTCTAAAAACATGTTTATGGCACTAAACAAGGTCTAAAAACATGTTTGTGACACTAAACAAGGTCTAAAATCATGTTTGTGGCACTAAACAAGGTCTAAAATCATGTTTGTGACACTAAACAAGGTCTAAAAACATGTTTATGGCACTAAACAAGGTCTAAAAACATGTTTGTGACACTAAACAAGGTCTAAAAACATGTTTGTGACACTAAACAAGGTCTAAAATCATGTTTGTGACACTAAACAAGGTCTAAAATCATGTTTGTGACACTAAACAAGGTCTAAAATGATGTTTGTGGAGCTAAACAAGGTCTAAAAACATGTTTATGGCACTAAACAAGGTCTAAAAACATGTTTGTGACACTAAACAAGGTCTAAAAACATGTTTGTGACACTAAACAAGGTCTAAAATGATGTTTGTGGAGCTAAACAAGGTCTAAAAACATGTTTGTGACACTAAACAAGGTCTAAAAACATGTTTGTGACACTAAACAAGGTCTAAAATGATGTTTGTGGAGCTAAACAAGCTCTAAAAACATGTTTGTGACACTAAACAAGGTATAAAATCATGTTTGTGGCACTAAACAAGGTCTAAAATCATGTTTGTGACACTAAACAAGGTCTAAAATGATGTTTGTGGAGCTAAACAAGGTCTAAAAACATGTTTGTGACACTAAACAAGGTCTAAAAACATGTTTGTGACACTAAACAAGGTCTAAAATGATGTTTGTGGAGCTAAACAAGCTCTAAAAACATGTTTGTGACACTAAACAAGGTATAAAATCATGTTTGTGGCACTAAACAAGGTCTAAAATCATGTTTGTGACACTAAACAAGGTCTAAAATGATGTTTGTGGAGCTAAACAAGGTCTAAAAACATGTTTATGGCACTAAACAAGGTCTAAAAACATGTTTATGGCACTAAACAAGGTCTAAAAACATGTTTGTGACACTAAACAAGGTCTAAAAACATGTTTATGGCACTAAACAAGGTCTAAAAACATGTTTGTGACACTAAACAAGGTCTAAAATCATGTTTGTGGCACTAAACAAGGTCTAAAATCATGTTTGTGACTCTAAACAAGGTCTAAAAACATGTTTATGGCACTAAACAAGGTCTAAAAACATGTTTGTGACACTAAACAAGGTCTAAAAACATGTTTGTGACACTAAACAAGGTCTAAAATCATGTTTGTGACACTAAACAAGGTCTAAAATCATGTTTGTGACACTAAACAAGGTCTAAAATGATGTTTGTGGAGCTAAACAAGGTCTAAAAACATGTTTATGGCACTAAACAAGGTCTAAAAACATGTTTGTGACACTAAACAAGGTCTAAAAACATGTTTGCGACACTAAACAAGGTCTAAAATGATGTGTGTGGAGCTAAACAAGCTCTAAAAACATGTTTGTGACACTAAACAAGGTATAAAATCATGTTTGTGGCACTAAACAAGGTCTAAAATCATGTTTGTGACACTAAACAAGGTCTAAAATGATGTTTGTGGAGCTAAACAAGGTCTAAAAACATGTTTATGGCACTAAACAAGGTCTAAAAACATGTTTGTGACACTAAACAAGGTCTAAAAACATGTTTGTGACACTAAACAAGGTCTAAAAACATGTTTGTGACACTAAACAAGGTCTAAAATGATGTTTGTGGAGCTAAACAAGGTCTAAAAACATGTTTATGGCACTAAACAAGGTCTAAAATGATGTTTGTGGCACTAAACAAGGTCTAAAATGATGTTTGTGGAGCTAAACAAGGTCTAAAAACATGTTTGTGACACTAAACAAGGTCTAAAATCATGTTTGTGACACTAAACAAGGTCTAAAAACATGTTTGTGACACTAAACAAGGTCTAAAAACATGTTTGTGACACTAAACAAGGTCTAAAATGATGTTTGTGGAGCTAAACAAGCTCTAAAAACATGTTTGTGACACTAAACAAGGTCTAAAATCATGTTTGTGGCACTAAACAAGGTCTAAAATCATGTTTGTGACACTAAACAAGGTCTAAAAACATGTTTGTGACACTAAACAAGGTCTAAAAACATGTTTGTGACACTAAACAAGGTCTAAAAACATGTTTGTGGAGCTAAACAAGGTCTAAAATCATGTTTGTGACACTAAACAAGGTCTAAAATGATGTTTGTGGAGCTAAACAAGGTCTAAAAACATGTTTGCGGCACTAAACAAGGTCTAAAATCATGTTTGTGACTCTAAACAAGGTCTAAAAACATGTTTGTGGAGCTAAACAAGGTCTAAAATCATGTTTGTGACACTAAACAAGGTCTAAAATGATGTTTGTGGAGCTAAACAAGGTCTAAAAACATGTTTGTGGCACTAAACAAGGTCTAAACTCATGTTTGTGGCACTAAACAAGGTCTAAAATGATGTTTGTGGAGCTAAACAAGGTCTAAAATCATGTTTGTGGCACTAAACAAGGTCTAAAATCATGTTTGTGGCACTAAACAAGGTCTAAAATCATGTTTGTGACACTAAACAAGGTCTAAAAACATGTTTGTGACACTAAACAAGGTCTAAAATGATGTTTGTGGAGCTAAACAAGGTCTAAAAACATGTTTATGGCACTAAACAAGGTCTAAAATGATGTTTGTGGCACTAAACAAGGTCTAAAATGATGTTTGTGGAGCTAAACAAGGTCTAAAAACATGTTTGTGACACTAAACAAGGTCTAAAATCATGTTTGTGACACTAAACAAGGTCTAAAAACATGTTTGTGACACTAAACAAGGTCTAAAAACATGTTTGTGACACTAAACAAGGTCTAAAATGATGTTTGTGGAGCTAAACAAGCTCTAAAAACATGTTTGTGACACTAAACAAGGTCTAAAATCATGTTTGTGGCACTAAACAAGGTCTAAAATCATGTTTGTGACACTAAACAAGGTCTAAAAACATGTTTGTGACACTAAACAAGGTCTAAAATCATGTTTGTGACACTAAACAAGGTCTAAAAACATGTTTATGGCACTAAACAAGGTCTAAAAACATGTTTGTGACACTAAACAAGGTCTAAAAACATGTTTGTGACACTAAACAAGGTCTAAAATCATGTTTGTGACACTAAACAAGGTCTAAAATCATGTTTGTGACACTAAACAAGGTCTAAAATGATGTTTGTGGAGCTAAACAAGGTCTAAAAACATGTTTATGGCACTAAACAAGGTCTAAAAACATGTTTGTGACACTAAACAAGGTCTAAAAACATGTTTGTGACACTAAACAAGGTCTAAAATGATGTTTGTGGAGCTAAACAAGGTCTAAAAACATGTTTGTGACACTAAACAAGGTCTAAAAACATGTTTGTGACACTAAACAAGGTCTAAAATGATGTTTGTGGAGCTAAACAAGCTCTAAAAACATGTTTGTGACACTAAACAAGGTATAAAATCATGTTTGTGGCACTAAACAAGGTCTAAAATCATGTTTGTGACACTAAACAAGGTCTAAAATGATGTTTGTGGAGCTAAACAAGGTCTAAAAACATGTTTGTGACACTAAACAAGGTCTAAAAACATGTTTGTGACACTAAACAAGGTCTAAAATGATGTTTGTGGAGCTAAACAAGCTCTAAAAACATGTTTGTGACACTAAACAAGGTATAAAATCATGTTTGTGGCACTAAACAAGGTCTAAAATCATGTTTGTGACACTAAACAAGGTCTAAAATGATGTTTGTGGAGCTAAACAAGGTCTAAAAACATGTTTATGGCACTAAACAAGGTCTAAAAACATGTTTATGGCACTAAACAAGGTCTAAAAACATGTTTGTGACACTAAACAAGGTCTAAAAACATGTTTATGGCACTAAACAAGGTCTAAAAACATGTTTGTGACACTAAACAAGGTCTAAAATCATGTTTGTGGCACTAAACAAGGTCTAAAATCATGTTTGTGACTCTAAACAAGGTCTAAAAACATGTTTATGGCACTAAACAAGGTCTAAAAACATGTTTGTGACACTAAACAAGGTCTAAAAACATGTTTGTGACACTAAACAAGGTCTAAAATCATGTTTGTGACACTAAACAAGGTCTAAAATCATGTTTGTGACACTAAACAAGGTCTAAAATGATGTTTGTGGAGCTAAACAAGGTCTAAAAACATGTTTATGGCACTAAACAAGGTCTAAAAACATGTTTGTGACACTAAACAAGGTCTAAAAACATGTTTGCGACACTAAACAAGGTCTAAAATGATGTGTGTGGAGCTAAACAAGCTCTAAAAACATGTTTGTGACACTAAACAAGGTATAAAATCATGTTTGTGGCACTAAACAAGGTCTAAAATCATGTTTGTGACACTAAACAAGGTCTAAAATGATGTTTGTGGAGCTAAACAAGGTCTAAAAACATGTTTATGGCACTAAACAAGGTCTAAAAACATGTTTGTGACACTAAACAAGGTCTAAAAACATGTTTGTGACACTAAACAAGGTCTAAAAACATGTTTGTGACACTAAACAAGGTCTAAAATGATGTTTGTGGAGCTAAACAAGGTCTAAAAACATGTTTATGGCACTAAACAAGGTCTAAAATGATGTTTGTGGCACTAAACAAGGTCTAAAATGATGTTTGTGGAGCTAAACAAGGTCTAAAAACATGTTTGTGACACTAAACAAGGTCTAAAATCATGTTTGTGACACTAAACAAGGTCTAAAAACATGTTTGTGACACTAAACAAGGTCTAAAAACATGTTTGTGACACTAAACAAGGTCTAAAATGATGTTTGTGGAGCTAAACAAGCTCTAAAAACATGTTTGTGACACTAAACAAGGTCTAAAATCATGTTTGTGGCACTAAACAAGGTCTAAAATCATGTTTGTGACACTAAACAAGGTCTAAAAACATGTTTGTGACACTAAACAAGGTCTAAAAACATGTTTGTGACACTAAACAAGGTCTAAAAACATGTTTGTGGAGCTAAACAAGGTCTAAAATCATGTTTGTGACACTAAACAAGGTCTAAAATGATGTTTGTGGAGCTAAACAAGGTCTAAAAACATGTTTGCGGCACTAAACAAGGTCTAAAATCATGTTTGTGACTCTAAACAAGGTCTAAAAACATGTTTGTGGAGCTAAACAAGGTCTAAAATCATGTTTGTGACACTAAACAAGGTCTAAAATGATGTTTGTGGAGCTAAACAAGGTCTAAAAACATGTTTGTGGCACTAAACAAGGTCTAAACTCATGTTTGTGGCACTAAACAAGGTCTAAAATGATGTTTGTGGAGCTAAACAAGGTCTAAAATCATGTTTGTGGCACTAAACAAGGTCTAAAATCATGTTTGTGGCACTAAACAAGGTCTAAAATCATGTTTGTGACACTAAACAAGGTCTAAAAACATGTTTATGGCACTAAACAAGGTCTAAAAACATGTTTATGGCACTAAACAAGGTCTAAAAACATGTTTGTGACACTAAACAAGGTCTAAAAACATGTTTATGGCACTAAACAAGGTCTAAAAACATGTTTGTGACACTAAACAAGGTCTAAAATCATGTTTGTGGCACTAAACAAGGTCTAAAATCATGTTTGTGACACTAAACAAGGTCTAAAAACATGTTTATGGCACTAAACAAGGTCTAAAAACATGTTTGTGACACTAAACAAGGTCTAAAAACATGTTTGTGACACTAAACAAGGTCTAAAATCATGTTTGTGACACTAAACAAGGTCTAAAATCATGTTTGTGACACTAAACAAGGTCTAAAATGATGTTTGTGGAGCTAAACAAGGTCTAAAAACATGTTTATGGCACTAAACAAGGTCTAAAAACATGTTTGTGACACTAAACAAGGTCTAAAAACATGTTTGTGACACTAAACAAGGTCTAAAATGATGTTTGTGGAGCTAAACAAGGTCTAAAAACATGTTTGTGACACTAAACAAGGTCTAAAAACATGTTTGTGACACTAAACAAGGTCTAAAATGATGTTTGTGGAGCTAAACAAGCTCTAAAAACATGTTTGTGACACTAAACAAGGTATAAAATCATGTTTGTGGCACTAAACAAGGTCTAAAATCATGTTTGTGACACTAAACAAGGTCTAAAATGATGTTTGTGGAGCTAAACAAGGTCTAAAAACATGTTTATGGCACTAAACAAGGTCTAAAAACATGTTTGTGACACTAAACAAGGTCTAAAAACATGTTTGTGACACTAAACAAGGTCTAAAAACATGTTTGTGACACTAAACAAGGTCTAAAATGATGTTTGTGGAGCTAAACAAGGTCTAAAAACATGTTTATGGCACTAAACAAGGTCTAAAAACATGTTTATGGCACTAAACAAGGTCTAAAAACATGTTTGTGACACTAAACAAGGTCTAAAATCATGTTTGTGACACTAAACAAGGTCTAAAATCATGTTTGTGGAGCTAAACAAGGTCTAAAAACATGTTTATGGCACTAAACAAGGTCTAAAAACATGTTTGTGACACTAAACAAGGTCTAAAAACATGTTTGTGACACTAAACAAGGTCTAAAATGATGTTTGTGGAGCTAAACAAGGTCTAAAATCATGTTTGTGACACTAAACAAGGTCTAAAATGATGTTTGTGACACTAAACAAGGTCTAAAATCATGTTTGTGGCACTAAACAAGGTCTAAAATGATGTTTGTGGAGCTAAACAAGGTTTAAAAACATGTTTATGGCACTAAACAAGGTCTAAAATCATGTTTGTGGCACTAAACAAGGTCTAAAAACATGTTTGTGACACTAAACAAGGTCTAAAATCATGTTTGTGACACTAAACAAGGTCTAAAATGATGTTTGTGGAGCTAAACAAGGTCTAAAAACATGTTTATGGCACTAAACAAGGTCTAAAAACATGTTTGTGACACTAAACAAGGTCTAAAAACATGTTTGTGACACTAAACAAGGTCTAAAATCATGTTTGTGGCACTAAACAAGGTCTAAAATCATGTTTGTGGCACTAAACAAGGTCTAAAATGATGTTTGTGGAGCTAAACAAGGTCTAAAAACATGTTTATGGCACTAAACAAGGTCTAATGATGTTTGTGGCACTAAACAAGGTCTAAAATGATGTTTGTGGAGCTAAACAAGGTCTAAAAACATGTTTGTGACACTAAACAAGGTCTAAAATCATGTTTGTGGCACTAAACAAGGTCTAAAAACATGTTTGTGACACTAAACAAGGTCTAAAAACATGTTTGTGACACTAAACAAGGTCTAAAAACATGTTTGTGACACTAAACAAGGTCTAAAATGATGTTTGTGGAGCTAAACAAGCTCTAAAAACATGTTTGTGACACTAAACAAGGTCTAAAATGATGTTTGTGACACTAAACAAGGTCTAAAAACATGTTTGTGACACTAAACAAGGTCTAAAATGATGTTTGTGACACTAAACAAGGTCTTAAATCATGTTTGTGGCACTAAACAAGGTCTAAAATGATGTTTGTGGAGCTAAACAAGGTCTAAAAACATGTTTATGGCACTAAACAAGGTCTAAAATCATGTTTGTGGCACTAAACAAGGTCTAAAAACATGTTTGTGACACTAAACAAGGTCTAAAATCATGTTTGTGACACTAAACAAGGTCTAAAATGATGTTTGTGGAGCTAAACAAGGTCTAAAAACATGTTTATGGCACTAAACAAGGTCTAAAAACATGTTTGTGACACTAAACAAGGTCTAAAAACATGTTTGTGACACTAAACAAGGTCTAAAATGATGTTTGTGGAGCTAAACAAGCTCTAAAAACATGTTTGTGACACTAAACAAGGTCTAAAATCATGTTTGTGACACTAAACAAGGTCTAAAAACATGTTTGTGACACTAAACAAGGTCTAAAATGATG
This sequence comes from Oncorhynchus clarkii lewisi, assembly GCF_045791955.1. Classification (NCBI taxonomy): domain Eukaryota; kingdom Metazoa; phylum Chordata; class Actinopteri; order Salmoniformes; family Salmonidae; genus Oncorhynchus; species Oncorhynchus clarkii. The sequence continues at coordinate 82,410 of NW_027258051.1, read as the reverse complement.
TTTGTGGAGCTAAACAAGGTCTAAAATCATGTTTGTGACACTAAACAAGGTCTAAAATGATGTTTGTGACACTAAACAAGGTCTTAAATCATGTTTGTGGCACTAAACAAGGTCTAAAATGATGTTTGTGGAGCTAAACAAGGTCTAAAAACATGTTTATGGCACTAAACAAGGTCTAAAATCATGTTTGTGGCACTAAACAAGGTCTAAAAACATGTTTGTGACACTAAACAAGGTCTAAAATCATGTTTGTGACACTAAACAAGGTCTAAAATGATGTTTGTGGAGCTAAACAAGGTCTAAAAACATGTTTATGGCACTAAACAAGGTCTAAAAACATGTTTGTGACACTAAACAAGGTCTAAAAACATGTTTGTGACACTAAACAAGGTCTAAAATGATGTTTGTGGAGCTAAACAAGCTCTAAAAACATGTTTGTGACACTAAACAAGGTCTAAAATCATGTTTGTGGCACTAAACAAGGTCTAAAATCATGTTTGTGACACTAAACAAGGTCTAAAATGATGTTTGTGGAGCTAAACAAGGTCTAAAAACATGTTTATGGCACTAAACAAGGTCTAAAAACATGTTTGTGACACTAAACAAGGTCTAAAATCATGTTTGTGACACTAAACAAGGTCTAAAATGATGTTTGTGGAGCTAAACAAGGTCTAAAAACATGTTTATGGCACTAAACAAGGTCTAAAAACATGTTTGTGACACTAAACAAGGTCTAAAAACATGTTTGTGACACTAAACAAGGTCTAAAATGATGTTTGTGGAGCTAAACAAGGTCTAAAATCATGTTTGTGGCACTAAACAAGGTCTAAAATCATGTTTGTGGCACTAAACAAGGTCTAAAATGATGTTTGTGGAGCTAAACAAGGTCTAAAAACATGTTTATGGCACTAAACAAGGTCTAAAATGATGTTTGTGGCACTAAACAAGGTCTAAAATGATGTTTGTGGAGCTAAACAAGGTCTAAAAACATGTTTGTGACACTAAACAAGGTCTAAAATCATGTTTGTGGCACTAAACAAGGTCTAAAAACATGTTTGTGGCACTAAACAAGGTCTAAAATCATGTTTGTGGAGCTAAACAAGGTCTAAAAACATGTTTATGGCACTAAACAAGGTCTAAAATCATGTTTGTGGCACTAAACAAGGTCTAAAAACATGTTTGTGACACTAAACAAGGTCTAAAATCATGTTTGTGACACTAAACAAGGTCTAAAATGATGTTTGTGGAGCTAAACAAGGTCTAAAAACATGTTTTTGGCACTAAACAAGGTCTAAAAACATGTTTGTGACACTAAACAAGGTCTAAAAACATGTTTGTGACACTAAACAAGGTCTAAAATGATGTTTGTGGAGCTAAACAAGGTCTAAAATCATGTTTGTGGCACTAAACAAGGTCTAAAATCATGTTTGTGGCACTAAACAAGGTCTAAAATGATGTTTGTGGAGCTAAACAAGGTCTAAAAACATGTTTATGGCACTAAACAAGGTCTAAAATGATGTTTGTGGCACTAAACAAGGTCTAAAATGATGTTTGTGGAGCTAAACAAGGTCTAAAATCATGTTTGTGGCACTAAACAAGGTCTAAAATCATGTTTGTGACACTAAACAAGGTCTAAAATGATGTTTGTGGAGCTAAACAAGGTCTAAAAACATGTTTATGGCACTAAACAAGGTCTAAAATGATGTTTGTGGCACTAAACAAGGTCTAAAATGATGTTTGTGGAGCTAAACAAGGTCTAAAAACATGTTTGTGACACTAAACAAGGTCTAAAATCATGTTTGTGGCACTAAACAAGGTCTAAAAACATGTTTGTGGAGCTAAACAAGGTCTAAAAACATGTTTATGGCACTAAACAAGGTCTAAAAACATGTTTGTGACACTAAACAAGGTCTAAAATCATGTTTGTGGCACTAAACAAGGTCTAAAATGATGTTTGTGGAGCTAAACAAGGTTTAAAAACATGTTTATGGCACTAAACAAGGTCTAAAATCATGTTTGTGGCACTAAACAAGGTCTAAAAACATGTTTGTGACACTAAACAAGGTCTAAAATCATGTTTGTGACACTAAACAAGGTCTAAAATGATGTTTGTGGAGCTAAACAAGGTCTAAAAACATGTTTATGGCACTAAACAAGGTCTAAAATGATGTTTGTGGCACTAAACAAGGTCTAAAATGATGTTTGTGGAGCTAAACAAGGTCTAAAATCATGTTTGTGGCACTAAACAAGGTCTAAAATCATGTTTGTGACACTAAACAAGGTCTAAAATGATGTTTGTGGAGCTAAACAAGGTCTAAAAACATGTTTATGGCACTAAACAAGGTCTAAAAACATGTTTGTGACACTAAACAAGGTCTAAAAACATGTTTGTGACACTAAACAAGGTCTAAAAACATGTTTGTGACACTAAACAAGGTCTAAAATGATGTTTGTGGAGCTAAACAAGGTCTAAAAACATGTTTATGGCACTAAACAAGGTCTAAAAACATGTTTGTGACACTTAACAAGGTCTAAAATCATGTTTGTGACACTAAACAAGGTCTAAAATCATGTTTGTGGAGCTAAACAAGGTCTAAAAACATGTTTATGGCACTAAACAAGGTCTAAAAACATGTTTGTGACACTAAACAAGGTCTAAAATCATGTTTGTGGCACTAAACAAGGTCTAAAATGATGTTTGTGGAGCTAAACAAGGTTTAAAAACATGTTTATGGCACTAAACAAGGTCTAAAATCATGTTTGTGGCACTAAACAAGGTCTAAAAACATGTTTGTGACACTAAACAAGGTCTAAAATCATGTTTGTGACACTAAACAAGGTCTAAAATGATGTTTGTGGAGCTAAACAAGGTCTAAAAACATGTTTATGGCACTAAACAAGGTCTAAAAACATGTTTGTGACACTAAACAAGGTCTAAAAACATGTTTGTGACACTAAACAAGGTCTAAAATGATGTTTGTGGAGCTAAACAAGGTCTAAAATCATGTTTGTGGCACTAAACAAGGTCTAAAATCATGTTTGTGGCACTAAACAAGGTCTAAAATGATGTTTGTGGAGCTAAACAAGGTCTAAAAACATGTTTATGGCACTAAACAAGGTCTAAAATGATGTTTGTGGCACTAAACAAGGTCTAAAATGATGTTTGTGGAGCTAAACAAGGTCTAAAAACATGTTTGTGACACTAAACAAGGTCTAAAATCATGTTTGTGGCACTAAACAAGGTCTAAAAACATGTTTGTGGAGCTAAACAAGGTCTAAAAACATGTTTATGGCACTAAACAAGGTCTAAAAACATGTTTGTGACACTAAACAAGGTCTAAAATCATGTTTGTGGCACTAAACAAGGTCTAAAATGATGTTTGTGGAGCTAAACAAGGTTTAAAAACATGTTTATGGCACTAAACAAGGTCTAAAATCATGTTTGTGGCACTAAACAAGGTCTAAAAACATGTTTGTGACACTAAACAAGGTCTAAAATCATGTTTGTGACACTAAACAAGGTCTAAAATGATGTTTGTGGAGCTAAACAAGGTCTAAAAACATGTTTTTGGCACTAAACAAGGTCTAAAAACATGTTTGTGACACTAAACAAGGTCTAAAAACATGTTTGTGACACTAAACAAGGTCTAAAATGATGTTTGTGGAGCTAAACAAGGTCTAAAATCATGTTTGTGGCACTAAACAAGGTCTAAAATCATGTTTGTGGCACTAAACAAGGTCTAAAATGATGTTTGTGGAGCTAAACAAGGTCTAAAAACATGTTTATGGCACTAAACAAGGTCTAAAATGATGTTTGTGGCACTAAACAAGGTCTAAAATGATGTTTGTGGAGCTAAACAAGGTCTAAAAACATGTTTGTGACACTAAACAAGGTCTAAAATCATGTTTGTGACACTAAACAAGGTCTAAAAACATGTTTGTGACACTAAACAAGGTCTAAAAACATGTTTGTGACACTAAACAAGGTCTAAAATGATGTTTGTGGAGCTAAACAAGCTCTAAAAACATGTTTGTGACACTAAACAAGGTCTAAAATCATGTTTGTGGCACTAAACAAGGTCTAAAATCATGTTTGTGACACTAAACAAGGTCTTAAAACATGTTTGTGACACTAAACAAGGTCTAAAAACATGTTTGTGACACTAAACAAGGTCTAAAAACATGTTTGTGGAGCTAAACAAGGTCTAAAATCATGTTTGTGACACTAAACAAGGTCTAAAATGATGTTTGTGGAGCTAAACAAGGTCTAAAATGATGTTTGTGACTCTAAACAAGGTCTAAAATGATGTTTGTGGAGCTAAACAAGGTCTAAAAACATGTTTGTGGCACTAAACAAGGTCTAAACTCATGTTTGTGGCACTAAACAAGGTCTAAAATGATGTTTGTGGAGCTAAACAAGGTCTAAAATCATGTTTGTGGCACTAAACAAGGTCTAAAATCATGTTTGTGGCACTAAACAAGGTCTAAAATCATGTTTGTGACACTAAACAAGGTCTAAAAACATGTTTATGGCACTAAACAAGGTCTAAAAACATGTTTATGGCACTAAACAAGGTCTAAAAACATGTTTGTGACACTAAACAAGGTCTAAAAACATGTTTATGGCACTAAACAAGGTCTAAAAACATGTTTGTGACACTAAACAAGGTCTAAAATCATGTTTGTGGCACTAAACAAGGTCTAAAATCATGTTTGTGACACTAAACAAGGTCTAAAAACATGTTTATGGCACTAAACAAGGTCTAAAAACATGTTTGTGACACTAAACAAGGTCTAAAAACATGTTTGTGACACTAAACAAGGTCTAAAATCATGTTTGTGACACTAAACAAGGTCTAAAATCATGTTTGTGACACTAAACAAGGTCTAAAATGATGTTTGTGGAGCTAAACAAGGTCTAAAAACATGTTTGTGACACTAAACAAGCTCTAAAAACATGTTTGTGACACTAAACAAGGTATAAAATCATGTTTGTGGCACTAAACAAGGTCTAAAATCATGTTTGTGACACTAAACAAGGTCTAAAATGATGTTTGTGGAGCTAAACAAGGTCTAAAAACATGTTTATGGCACTAAACAAGGTCTAAAAACATGTTTGTGACACTAAACAAGGTCTAAAAACATGTTTGTGACACTAAACAAGGTCTAAAAACATGTTTGTGACACTAAACAAGGTCTAAAATGATGTTTGTGGAGCTAAACAAGGTCTAAAAACATGTTTATGGCACTAAACAAGGTCTAAAATGATGTTTGTGGCACTAAACAAGGTCTAAAATGATGTTTGTGGAGCTAAACAAGGTCTAAAAACATGTTTGTGACACTAAACAAGGTCTAAAATCATGTTTGTGACACTAAACAAGGTCTAAAAACATGTTTGTGACACTAAACAAGGTCTAAAAACATGTTTGTGACACTAAACAAGGTCTAAAATGATGTTTGTGGAGCTAAACAAGCTCTAAAAACATGTTTGTGACACTAAACAAGGTCTAAAATCATGTTTTTGGCACTAAACAAGGTCTAAAATCATGTTTGTGACACTAAACAAGGTCTAAAAACATGTTTGTGACACTAAACAAGGTCTAAAAACATGTTTGTGACACTAAACAAGGTCTAAAAACATGTTTGTGGAGCTAAACAAGGTCTAAAATCATGTTTGTGACACTAAACAAGGTCTAAAATGATGTTTGTGGAGCTAAACAAGGCCTAAAAACATGTTTGCGGCACTAAACAAGGTCTAAAATCATGTTTGTGACTCTAAACAAGGTCTAAAAACATGTTTGTGGAGCTAAACAAGGTCTAAAATCATGTTTGTGACACTAAACAAGGTCTAAAATGATGTTTGTGGAGCTAAACAAGGTCTAAAAACATGTTTGTGGCACTAAACAAGGTCTAAACTCATGTTTGTGGCACTAAACAAGGTCTAAAATGATGTTTGTGGAGCTAAACAAGGTCTAAAATCATGTTTGTGGCACTAAACAAGGTCTAAAATCATGTTTGTGGCACTAAACAAGGTCTAAAATCATGTTTGTGACACTAAACAAGGTCTAAAAACATGTTTATGGCACTAAACAAGGTCTAAAAACATGTTTATGGCACTAAACAAGGTCTAAAAACATGTTTGTGACACTAAACAAGGTCTAAAAACATGTTTATGGCACTAAACAAGGTCTAAAAACATGTTTGTGACACTAAACAAGGTCTAAAATCATGTTTGTGGCACTAAACAAGGTCTAAAATCATGTTTGTGACACTAAACAAGGTCTAAAAACATGTTTATGGCACTAAACAAGGTCTAAAAACATGTTTGTGACACTAAACAAGGTCTAAAAACATGTTTGTGACACTAAACAAGGTCTAAAATCATGTTTGTGACACTAAACAAGGTCTAAAATCATGTTTGTGACACTAAACAAGGTCTAAAATGATGTTTGTGGAGCTAAACAAGGTCTAAAAACATGTTTATGGCACTAAACAAGGTCTAAAAACATGTTTGTGACACTAAACAAGGTCTAAAAACATGTTTGTGACACTAAACAAGGTCTAAAATGATGTTTGTGGAGCTAAACAAGGTCTAAAAACATGTTTGTGACACTAAACAAGGTCTAAAAACATGTTTGTGACACTAAACAAGGTCTAAAATGATGTTTGTGGAGCTAAACAAGCTCTAAAAACATGTTTGTGACACTAAACAAGGTATAAAATCATGTTTGTGGCACTAAACAAGGTCTAAAATCATGTTTGTGACACTAAACAAGGTCTAAAATGATGTTTGTGGAGCTAAACAAGGTCTAAAAACATGTTTATGGCACTAAACAAGGTCTAAAAACATGTTTATGGCACTAAACAAGGTCTAAAAACATGTTTGTGACACTAAACAAGGTCTAAAAACATGTTTATGGCACTAAACAAGGTCTAAAAACATGTTTGTGACACTAAACAAGGTCTAAAATGATGTTTGTGGAGCTAAACAAGGTCTAAAAACATGTTTATGGCACTAAACAAGGTCTAAAAACATGTTTGTGACACTAAACAAGGTCTAAAAACATGTTTGTGACACTAAACAAGGTCTAAAAACATGTTTGTGACACTAAACAAGGTCTAAAATGATGTTTGTGGAGCTAAACAAGGTCTAAAAACATGTTTATGGCACTAAACAAGGTCTAAAATGATGTTTGTGGCACTAAACAAGGTCTAAAATGATGTTTGTGGAGCTAAACAAGGTCTAAAAACATGTTTGTGACACTAAACAAGGTCTAAAATCATGTTTGTGACACTAAACAAGGTCTAAAAACATGTTTGTGACACTAAACAAGGTCTAAAAACATGTTTGTGACACTAAACAAGGTCTAAAATGATGTTTGTGGAGCTAAACAAGCTCTAAAAACATGTTTGTGACACTAAACAAGGTCTAAAATCATGTTTTTGGCACTAAACAAGGTCTAAAATCATGTTTGTGACACTAAACAAGGTCTAAAAACATGTTTGTGACACTAAACAAGGTCTAAAAACATGTTTGTGACACTAAACAAGGTCTAAAAACATGTTTGTGGAGCTAAACAAGGTCTAAAATCATGTTTGTGACACTAAACAAGGTCTAAAATGATGTTTGTGGAGCTAAACAAGGCCTAAAAACATGTTTGCGGCACTAAACAAGGTCTAAAATCATGTTTGTGACTCTAAACAAGGTCTAAAAACATGTTTGTGGAGCTAAACAAGGTCTAAAATCATGTTTGTGACACTAAACAAGGTCTAAAATGATGTTTGTGGAGCTAAACAAGGTCTAAAAACATGTTTGTGGCACTAAACAAGGTCTAAACTCATGTTTGTGGCACTAAACAAGGTCTAAAATGATGTTTGTGGAGCTAAACAAGGTCTAAAATCATGTTTGTGGCACTAAACAAGGTCTAAAATCATGTTTGTGGCACTAAACAAGGTCTAAAATCATGTTTGTGACACTAAACAAGGTCTAAAAACATGTTTATGGCACTAAACAAGGTCTAAAAACATGTTTATGGCACTAAACAAGGTCTAAAAACATGTTTGTGACACTAAACAAGGTCTAAAAACATGTTTATGGCACTAAACAAGGTCTAAAAACATGTTTGTGACACTAAACAAGGTCTAAAATCATGTTTGTGGCACTAAACAAGGTCTAAAATCATGTTTGTGACACTAAACAAGGTCTAAAAACATGTTTATGGCACTAAACAAGGTCTAAAAACATGTTTGTGACACTAAACAAGGTCTAAAAACATGTTTGTGACACTAAACAAGGTCTAAAATCATGTTTGTGACACTAAACAAGGTCTAAAATCATGTTTGTGACACTAAACAAGGTCTAAAATGATGTTTGTGGAGCTAAACAAGGTCTAAAAACATGTTTATGGCACTAAACAAGGTCTAAAAACATGTTTGTGACACTAAACAAGGTCTAAAAACATGTTTGTGACACTAAACAAGGTCTAAAATGATGTTTGTGGAGCTAAACAAGGTCTAAAAACATGTTTGTGACACTAAACAAGGTCTAAAAACATGTTTGTGACACTAAACAAGGTCTAAAATGATGTTTGTGGAGCTAAACAAGCTCTAAAAACATGTTTGTGACACTAAACAAGGTATAAAATCATGTTTGTGGCACTAAACAAGGTCTAAAATCATGTTTGTGACACTAAACAAGGTCTAAAATGATGTTTGTGGAGCTAAACAAGGTCTAAAAACATGTTTATGGCACTAAACAAGGTCTAAAAACATGTTTATGGCACTAAACAAGGTCTAAAAACATGTTTGTGACACTAAACAAGGTCTAAAAACATGTTTATGGCACTAAACAAGGTCTAAAAACATGTTTGTGACACTAAACAAGGTCTAAAATCATGTTTGTGGCACTAAACAAGGTCTAAAATCATGTTTGTGACACTAAACAAGGTCTAAAAACATGTTTATGGCACTAAACAAGGTCTAAAAACATGTTTGTGACACTAAACAAGGTCTAAAAACATGTTTGTGACACTAAACAAGGTCTAAAATCATGTTTGTGACACTAAACAAGGTCTAAAATCATGTTTGTGACACTAAACAAGGTCTAAAATGATGTTTGTGGAGCTAAACAAGGTCTAAAAACATGTTTATGGCACTAAACAAGGTCTAAAAACATGTTTGTGACACTAAACAAGGTCTAAAAACATGTTTGCGACACTAAACAAGGTCTAAAATGATGTGTGTGGAGCTAAACAAGCTCTAAAAACATGTTTGTGACACTAAACAAGGTATAAAATCATGTTTGTGGCACTAAACAAGGTCTAAAATCATGTTTGTGACACTAAACAAGGTCTAAAATGATGTTTGTGGAGCTAAACAAGGTCTAAAAACATGTTTATGGCACTAAACAAGGTCTAAAAACATGTTTGTGACACTAAACAAGGTCTAAAAACATGTTTGTGACACTAAACAAGGTCTAAAAACATGTTTGTGACACTAAACAAGGTCTAAAATGATGTTTGTGGAGCTAAACAAGGTCTAAAAACATGTTTATGGCACTAAACAAGGTCTAAAATGATGTTTGTGGCACTAAACAAGGTCTAAAATGATGTTTGTGGAGCTAAACAAGGTCTAAAAACATGTTTGTGACACTAAACAAGGTCTAAAATCATGTTTGTGACACTAAACAAGGTCTAAAAACATGTTTGTGACACTAAACAAGGTCTAAAAACATGTTTGTGACACTAAACAAGGTCTAAAATGATGTTTGTGGAGCTAAACAAGCTCTAAAAACATGTTTGTGACACTAAACAAGGTCTAAAATCATGTTTGTGGCACTAAACAAGGTCTAAAAACATGTTTATGGCACTAAACAAGGTCTAAAAACATGTTTGTGACACTAAACAAGGTCTAAAAACATGTTTATGGCACTAAACAAGGTCTAAAAACATGTTTGTGACACTAAACAAGGTCTAAAATCATGTTTGTGGCACTAAACAAGGTCTAAAATCATGTTTGTGACACTAAACAAGGTCTAAAAACATGTTTATGGCACTAAACAAGGTCTAAAAACATGTTTGTGACACTAAACAAGGTCTAAAAACATGTTTGTGACACTAAACAAGGTCTAAAATCATGTTTGTGACACTAAACAAGGTCTAAAATCATGTTTGTGACACTAAACAAGGTCTAAAATGATGTTTGTGGAGCTAAACAAGGTCTAAAAACATGTTTATGGCACTAAACAAGGTCTAAAAACATGTTTGTGACACTAAACAAGGTCTAAAAACATGTTTGTGACACTAAACAAGGTCTAAAATGATGTTTGTGGAGCTAAACAAGGTCTAAAAACATGTTTGTGACACTAAACAAGGTCTAAAAACATGTTTGTGACACTAAACAAGGTCTAAAATGATGTTTGTGGAGCTAAACAAGCTCTAAAAACATGTTTGTGACACTAAACAAGGTATAAAATCATGTTTGTGGCACTAAACAAGGTCTAAAATCATGTTTGTGACACTAAACAAGGTCTAAAATGATGTTTGTGGAGCTAAACAAGGTCTAAAAACATGTTTATGGCACTAAACAAGGTCTAAAAACATGTTTATGGCACTAAACAAGGTCTAAAAACATGTTTGTGACACTAAACAAGGTCTAAAAACATGTTTATGGCACTAAACAAGGTCTAAAAACATGTTTGTGACACTAAACAAGGTCTAAAATCATGTTTGTGGCACTAAACAAGGTCTAAAATCATGTTTTTGACACTAAACAAGGTCTAAAAACATGTTTATGGCACTAAACAAGGTCTAAAAACATGTTTGTGGCACTAAACAAGGTCTAAAATCATGTTTGTGACACTAAACAAGGTCTAAAATGATGTTTGTGGAGCTAAACAAGGTCTAAAAACATGTTTATGGCACTAAACAAGGTCTAAAAACATGTTTGTGACACTAAACAAGGTCTAAAATGATGTTTGTGGAGCTAAACAAGGTCTAAAAACATGTTTGTGACACTAAACAAGGTCTAAAATCATGTTTGTGACACTAAACAAGGTCTAAAAACATGTTTGTGACACTAAACAAGGTCTAAAAACATGTTTGTGACACTAAACAAGGTCTAAAATCATGTTTGTGGCACTAAACAAGGTCTAAAATCATGTTTGTGACACTAAACAAGGTCTAAAAACATGTTTGTGACACTAAACAAGGTCTAAAAACATGTTTGTGACACTAAACAAGGTCTAAAAACATGTTTGTGGAGCTAAACAAGGTCTAAAATCATGTTTGTGACACTAAACAAGGTCTAAAATGATGTTTGTGGAGCTAAACAAGGTCTAAAAACATGTTTGCGGCACTAAACAAGGTCTAAAATCATGTTTGTGAATCTAAACAAGGTCTAAAAACATGTTTGTGGAGCTAAACAAGGTCTAAAATCATGTTTGTGACACTAAACAAGGTCTAAAATGATGTTTGTGGAGCTAAACAAGGTCTAAAAACATGTTTGTGGCACTAAACAAGGTCTAAAATCATGTTTGTGGCACTAAACAAGGTCTAAAATGATGTTTGTGGAGCTAAACAAGGTCTAAAATCATGTTTGTGGCACTAAACAAGGTCTAAAATCATGTTTGTGGCACTAAACAAGGTCTAAAATCATGTTTGTGACACTAAACAAGGTCTAAAAACATGTTTATGGCACTAAACAAGGTCTAAAAACATGTTTATGGCACTAAACAAGGTCTAAAAACATGTTTGTGACACTAAACAAGGTCTAAAAACATGTTTATGGCACTAAACAAGGTCTAAAAACATGTTTGTGACACTAAACAAGGTCTAAAATCATGTTTGTGGCACTAAACAAGGTCTAAAATCATGTTTGTGACACTAAACAAGGTCTAAAAACATGTTTATGGCACTAAACAAGGTCTAAAAACATGTTTGTGACACTAAACAAGGTCTAAAATCATGTTTGTGACACTAAACAAGGTCTAAAATCATGTTTGTGACACTAAACAAGGTCTAAAATGATGTTTGTGGAGCTAAACAAGGTCTAAAAACATGTTTGTGGCACTAAACAAGGTCTAAAAACATGTTTGTGGACTAAACAAGGTCTAAAAACATGTTTGTGACACTAAACAAGGTCTAAAATGATGTTTGTGGAGCTAAACAAGGTCTAAAAACATGTTTGTGACACTAAACAAGGTCTAAAAACATGTTTGTGACACTAAACAAGGTCTAAAATGATGTTTGTGGAGCTAAACAAGCTCTAAAAACATGTTTGTGACACTAAACAAGGTATAAAATCATGTTTGTGGCACTAAACAAGGTCTAAAATCATGTTTGTGACACTAAACAAGGTCTAAAATGATGTTTGTGGAGCTAAACAAGGTCTAAAAACATGTTTGTGACACTAAACAAGGTCTAAAAACATGTTTGTGACACTAAACAAGGTCTAAAATGATGTTTGTGGAGCTAAACAAGGTCTAAAAACATGTTTGTGACACTAAACAAGGTATAAAATCATGTTTGTGGCACTAAACAAGGTCTAAAATCATGTTTGTGACACTAAACAAGGTCTAAAATGATGTTTGTGGAGCTAAACAAGGTCTAAAAACATGTTTATGGCACTAAACAAGGTCTAAAAACATGTTTGTGGCACTAAACAAGGTCTAAAAACATGTTTGTGACACTAAACAAGGTCTAAAAACATGTTTATGGCACTAAACAAGGTCTAAAAACATGTTTGTGACACTAAACAAGGTCTAAAATCATGTTTGTGGCACTAAACAAGGTCTAAAATCATGTTTGTGACTCTAAACAAGGTCTAAAAACATGTTTATGGCACTAAACAAGGTCTAAAAACATGTTTGTGACACTAAACAAGGTCTAAAAACATGTTTGTGACACTAAACAAGGTCTAAAATCATGTTTGTGACACTAAACAAGGTCTAAAATCATGTTTGTGACACTAAACAAGGTCTAAAATGATGTTTGTGGAGCTAAACAAGGTCTAAAAACATGTTTATGGCACTAAACAAGGTCTAAAAACATGTTTGTGACACTAAACAAGGTCTAAAAACATGTTTGTGACACTAAACAAGGTCTAAAATGATGTGTGTGGAGCTAAACAAGGTCTAAAAACATGTTTGTGACACTAAACAAGGTATAAAATCATGTTTGTGGCACTAAACAAGGTCTAAAATCATGTTTGTGACACTAAACAAGGTCTAAAATGATGTTTGTGGAGCTAAACAAGGTCTAAAAACATGTTTATGGCACTAAACAAGGTCTAAAAACATGTTTGTGACACTAAACAAGGTCTAAAAACATGTTTGTGACACTAAACAAGGTCTAAAAACATGTTTGTGACACTAAACAAGGTCTAAAATGATGTTTGTGGAGCTAAACAAGGTCTAAAAACATGTTTATGGCACTAAACAAGGTCTAAAATGATGTTTGTGGCACTAAACAAGGTCTAAAATGATGTTTGTGGAGCTAAACAAGGTCTAAAAACATGTTTGTGACACTAAACAAGGTCTAAAATCATGTTTGTGACACTAAACAAGGTCTAAAAACATGTTTGTGACACTAAACAAGGTCTAAAAACATGTTTGTGACACTAAACAAGGTCTAAAATGATGTTTGTGGAGCTAAACAAGCTCTAAAAACATGTTTGTGACACTAAACAAGGTCTAAAATCATGTTTGTGGCACTAAACAAGGTCTAAAATCATGTTTGTGACACTAAACAAGGTCTAAAAACATGTTTGTGACACTAAACAAGGTCTAAAAACATGTTTGTGACACTAAACAAGGTCTAAAAACATGTTTGTGGAGCTAAACAAGGTCTAAAATCATGTTTGTGACACTAAACAAGGTCTAAAATGATGTTTGTGGAGCTAAACAAGGTCTAAAAACATGTTTGCGGCACTAAACAAGGTCTAAAATCATGTTTGTGACTCTAAACAAGGTCTAAAAACATGTTTGTGGAGCTAAACAAGGTCTAAAATCATGTTTGTGACACTAAACAAGGTCTAAAATGATGTTTGTGGAGCTAAACAAGGTCTAAAAACATGTTTGTGGCACTAAACAAGGTCTAAACTCATGTTTGTGGCACTAAACAAGGTCTAAAATGATGTTTGTGGAGCTAAACAAGGTCTAAAATCATGTTTGTGGCACTAAACAAGGTCTAAAATCATGTTTGTGGCACTAAACAAGGTCTAAAATCATGTTTGTGACACTAAACAAGGTCTAAAAACATGTTTATGGCACTAAACAAGGTCTAAAAACATGTTTATGGCACTAAACAAGGTCTAAAAACATGTTTGTGACACTAAACAAGGTCTAAAAACATGTTTATGGCACTAAACAAGGTCTAAAAACATGTTTGTGACACTAAACAAGGTCTAAAATCATGTTTGTGGCACTAAACAAGGTCTAAAATCATGTTTGTGACACTAAACAAGGTCTAAAAACATGTTTATGGCACTAAACAAGGTCTAAAAACATGTTTGTGACACTAAACAAGGTCTAAAAACATGTTTGTGACACTAAACAAGGTCTAAAATCATGTTTGTGACACTAAACAAGGTCTAAAATCATGTTTGTGACACTAAACAAGGTCTAAAATGATGTTTGTGGAGCTAAACAAGGTCTAAAAACATGTTTATGGCACTAAACAAGGTCTAAAAACATGTTTGTGACACTAAACAAGGTCTAAAAACATGTTTGTGACACTAAACAAGGTCTAAAATGATGTTTGTGGAGCTAAACAAGGTCTAAAAACATGTTTGTGACACTAAACAAGGTCTAAAAACATGTTTGTGACACTAAACAAGGTCTAAAATGATGTTTGTGGAGCTAAACAAGCTCTAAAAACATGTTTGTGACACTAAACAAGGTATAAAATCATGTTTGTGGCACTAAACAAGGTCTAAAATCATGTTTGTGACACTAAACAAGGTCTAAAATGATGTTTGTGGAGCTAAACAAGGTCTAAAAACATGTTTATGGCACTAAACAAGGTCTAAAAACATGTTTGTGACACTAAACAAGGTCTAAAAACATGTTTGTGACACTAAACAAGGTCTAAAAACATGTTTGTGACACTAAACAAGGTCTAAAATGATGTTTGTGGAGCTAAACAAGGTCTAAAAACATGTTTATGGCACTAAACAAGGTCTAAAAACATGTTTGTGACACTTAACAAGGTCTAAAATCATGTTTGTGACACTAAACAAGGTCTAAAATCATGTTTGTGACACTAAACAAGGTCTAAAATGATGTTTGTGGAGCTAAACAAGGTCTAAAAACATGTTTATGGCACTAAACAAGGTCTAAAAACATGTTTGTGACACTAAACAAGGTCTAAAAACATGTTTGTGACACTAAACAAGGTCTAAAATGATGTTTGTGACACTAAACAAGGTCTAAAAACATGTTTGTGACACTAAACAAGGTCTAAAATGATGTTTGTGGAGCTAAACAAGGTCTAAAATCATGTTTGTGACACTAAACAAGGTCTAAAATCATGTTTGTGGCACTAAACAAGGTCTAAAATCATGTTTGTGACACTAAACAAGGTCTAAAAACATGTTTGTGACACTAAACAAGGTCTAAAATCATGTTTGTGACACTAAACAAGGTCTAAAATGATGTTTGTGGAGCTAAACAAGGTCTAAAAACATGTTTATGGCACTAAACAAGGTCTAAAAACATGTTTGTGACACTAAACAAGGTCTAAAAACATGTTTGTGACACTAAACAAGGTCTAAAATGATGTTTGTGGAGCTAAACAAGCTCTAAAAACATGTTTGTGACACTAAACAAGGTCTAAAATCATGTTTGTGGCACTAAACAAGGTCTAAAATCATGTTTGTGACACTAAACAAGGTCTAAAATGATGTTTGTGGAGCTAAACAAGGTCTAAAAACATGTTTATGGCACTAAACAAGGTCTAAAAACATGTTTGTGACACTAAACAAGGTCTAAAAACATGTTTGTGACACTAAACAAGGTCTAAAAACATGTTTGTGACACTAAACAAGGTCTAAAATGATGTTTGTGGAGCTAAACAAGGTCTAAAAACATGTTTATGGCACTAAACAAGGTCTAAAAACATGTTTGTGACACTTAACAAGGTCTAAAATCATGTTTGTGACACTAAACAAGGTCTAAAATCATGTTTGTGGAGCTAAACAAGCTCTAAAAACATGTTTGTGACACTAAACAAGGTCTAAAATCATGTTTGTGGCACTAAACAAGGTCTAAAATCATGTTTGTGACACTAAACAAGGTCTAAAATGATGTTTGTGGAGCTAAACAAGGTCTAAAAACATGTTTATGGCACTAAACAAGGTCTAAAAACATGTTTGTGACACTAAACAAGGTCTAAAAACATGTTTGTGACACTAAACAAGGTCTAAAAACATGTTTGTGACACTAAACAAGGTCTAAAATCATGTTTGTGACACTAAACAAGGTCTAAAAACATGTTTATGGCACTAAACAAGGTCTAAAAACATGTTTGTGACACTAAACAAGGTCTAAAAACATGTTTGTGACACTAAACAAGGTCTAAAAACATGTTTGTGACACTAAACAAGGTCTAAAAACATGTTTGTGACACTAAACAAGGTCTAAAATGATGTTTGTGGAGCTAAACAAGGTCTAAAAACATGTTTATGGCACTAAACAAGGTCTAAAAACATGTTTGTGACACTAAACAAGGTCTAAAATCATGTTTGTGACACTAAACAAGGTCTAAAATCATGTTTGTGACACTAAACAAGGTCTAAAATGATGTTTGTGGAGCTAAACAAGGTCTAAAAACATGTTTATGGCACTAAACAAGGTCTAAAAACATGTTTGTGACACTAAACAAGGTCTAAAAACATGTTTGTGACACTAAACAAGGTCTAAAATGATGTTTGTGACACTAAACAAGGTCTAAAAACATGTTTGTGACACTAAACAAGGTCTAAAATGATGTTTGTGGAGCTAAACAAGGTCTAAAATCATGTTTGTGACACTAAACAAGGTCTAAAATCATGTTTGTGGCACTAAACAAGGTCTAAAATCATGTTTGTGACACTAAACAAGGTCTAAAAACATGTTTATGGCACTAAACAAGGTCTAAAAACATGTTTGTGACACTAAACAAGGTCTAAAAACATGTTTATGGCACTAAACAAGGTCTAAAAACATGTTTGTGACACTTAACAAGGTCTAAAATCATGTTTGTGACACTAAACAAGGTCTAAAATCATGTTTGTGACACTAAACAAGGTCTAAAATGATGTTTGTGGAGCTAAACAAGGTCTAAAAACATGTTTGTGGCACTAAACAAGGTCTAAAAACATGTTTGTGACACTAAACAAGGTCTAAAAACATGTTTATGGCACTAAACAAGGTCTAAAATGATGTTTGTGACACTAAACAAGGTCTAAAAACATGTTTATGGCACTAAACAAGGTCTAAAAACATGTTTGTGACACTAAACAAGGTCTAAAAACATGTTTATGGCACTAAACAAGGTCTAAAAACATGTTTGTGACACTAAACAAGGTCTAAAATCATGTTTGTGACACTAAACAAGGTCTAAAATCATGTTTGTGACACTAAACAAGGTCTAAAATGATGTTTGTGGAGCTAAACAAGGTCTAAAAACATGTTTGTGGCACTAAACAAGGTCTAAAAACATGTTTGTGACACTAAACAAGGTCTAAAAACATGTTTATGGCACTAAACAAGGTCTAAAATGATGTTTGTGACACTAAACAAGGTCTAAAAACATGTTTGTGACACTAAACAAGGTCTAAAATGATGTTTGTGACACTAAACAAGGTCTAAAAACATGTTTGTGACACTAAACAAGGTCTAAAATGATGTTTGTGGAGCTAAACAAGGTCTAAAATCATGTTTGTGACACTAAACAAGGTCTAAAATGATGTTTGTGACACTAAACAAGGTCTAAAATCATGTTTGTGGCACTAAACAAGGTCTAAAATGATGTTTGTGGAGCTAAACAAGGTCTAAAAACATGTTTATGGCACTAAACAAGGTCTAAAATCATGTTTGTGGCACTAAACAAGGTCTAAAAACATGTTTGTGACACTAAACAAGGTCTAAAATCATGTTTGTGACACTAAACAAGGTCTAAAATGATGTTTGTGGAGCTAAACAAGGTCTAAAAACATGTTTATGGCACTAAACAAGGTCTAAAAACATGTTTGTGACACTAAACAAGGTCTAAAAACATGTTTGTGACACTAAACAAGGTCTAAAATGATGTTTGTGGAGCTAAACAAGCTCTAAAAACATGTTTGTGACACTAAACAAGGTCTAAAATCATGTTTGTGGCACTAAACAAGGTCTAAAATCATGTTTGTGACACTAAACAAGGTCTAAAATGATGTTTGTGGAGCTAAACAAGGTCTAAAAACATGTTTATGGCACTAAACAAGGTCAAAAACATGTTTGTGACACTAAACAAGGTCTAAAAACATGTTTGTGACACTAAACAAGGTCTAAAAACATGTTTGTGACACTAAACAAGGTCTAAAATGATGTTTGTGGAGCTAAACAAGGTCTAAAAACATGTTTATGGCACTAAACAAGGTCTAAAAACATGTTTGTGACACTTAACAAGGTCTAAAATCATGTTTGTGACACTAAACAAGGTCTAAAATCATGTTTGTGGAGCTAAACAAGGTCTAAAAACATGTTTATGGCACTAAACAAGGTCTAAAAACATGTTTGTGACACTAAACAAGGTCTAAAAACATGTTTGTGACACTAAACAAGGTCTAAAATGATGTTTGTGGAGCTAAACAAGGTCTAAAATCATGTTTGTGACACTAAACAAGGTCTAAAATGATGTTTGTGACACTAAACAAGGTCTAAAATCATGTTTGTGGCACTAAACAAGGTCTAAAATGATGTTTGTGGAGCTAAACAAGGTTTAAAAACATGTTTATGGCACTAAACAAGGTCTAAAATCATGTTTGTGGCACTAAACAAGGTCTAAAATGATGTTTGTGGAGCTAAACAAGGTCTAAAAACATGTTTATGGCACTAAACAAGGTCTAAAAACATGTTTGTGACACTAAACAAGGTCTAAAAACATGTTTGTGACACTAAACAAGGTCTAAAATGATGTTTGTGACACTAAACAAGGTCTAAAAACATGTTTGTGACACTAAACAAGGTCTAAAATGATGTTTGTGGAGCTAAACAAGGTCTAAAATCATGTTTGTGACACTAAACAAGGTCTAAAATCATGTTTGTGGCACTAAACAAGGTCTAAAATCATGTTTGTGACACTAAACAAGGTCTAAAAACATGTTTATGGCACTAAACAAGGTCTAAAAACATGTTTGTGACACTAAACAAGGTCTAAAAACATGTTTATGGCACTAAACAAGGTCTAAAAACATGTTTGTGACACTTAACAAGGTCTAAAATCATGTTTGTGACACTAAACAAGGTCTAAAATCATGTTTGTGACACTAAACAAGGTCTAAAATGATGTTTGTGGAGCTAAACAAGGTCTAAAAACATGTTTGTGGCACTAAACAAGGTCTAAAAACATGTTTGTGACACTAAACAAGGTCTAAAAACATGTTTATGGCACTAAACAAGGTCTAAAATGATGTTTGTGACACTAAACAAGGTCTAAAAACATGTTTATGGCACTAAACAAGGTCTAAAAACATGTTTGTGACACTAAACAAGGTCTAAAAACATGTTTATGGCACTAAACAAGGTCTAAAAACATGTTTGTGACACTAAACAAGGTCTAAAATCATGTTTGTGACACTAAACAAGGTCTAAAATCATGTTTGTGACACTAAACAAGGTCTAAAATGATGTTTGTGGAGCTAAACAAGGTCTAAAAACATGTTTGTGGCACTAAACAAGGTCTAAAAACATGTTTGTGACACTAAACAAGGTCTAAAAACATGTTTGTGGCACTAAACAAGGTCTAAAATGATGTTTGTGACACTAAACAAGGTCTAAAAACATGTTTGTGACACTAAACAAGGTCTAAAATGATGTTTGTGACACTAAACAAGGTCTAAAAACATGTTTGTGACACTAAACAAGGTCTAAAATCATGTTTGTGGTACTAAACAAGGTCTAAAATCATGTTTGTGACACTAAACAAGGTCTAAAATGATGTTTGTGACACTAAACAAGGTCTAAAATCATGTTTGTGGCACTAAACAAGGTCTAAAATGATGTTTGTGGAGCTAAACAAGGTCTAAAAACATGTTTGTGGCACTAAACAAGGTCTAAAAACATGTTTGTGACACTAAACAAGGTCTAAAAACATGTTTGTGACACTAAACAAGGTCTAAAAACATGTTTGTGACACTAAACAAGGTCTAAAATGATGTTTGTGGAGCTAAACAAGGTCTAAAAACATGTTTATGGCACTAAACAAGGTCTAAAAACATGTTTGTGACACTAAACAAGGTCTAAAATCATGTTTGTGACACTAAACAAGGTCTAAAATCATGTTTGTGACACTAAACAAGGTCTAAAATGATGTTTGTGGAGCTAAACAAGGTCTAAAAACATGTTTATGGCACTAAACAAGGTCTAAAAACATGTTTGTGACACTAAACAAGGTCTAAAAACATGTTTGTGACACTAAACAAGGTCTAAAATGATGTTTGTGACACTAAACAAGGTCTAAAAACATGTTTGTGACACTAAACAAGGTCTAAAATGATGTTTGTGGAGCTAAACAAGGTCTAAAATCATGTTTGTGACACTAAACAAGGTCTAAAATCATGTTTGTGGCACTAAACAAGGTCTAAAATCATGTTTGTGACACTAAACAAGGTCTAAAAACATGTTTGTGACACTAAACAAGGTCTAAAATCATGTTTGTGACACTAAACAAGGTCTAAAATGATGTTTGTGGAGCTAAACAAGGTCTAAAAACATGTTTATGGCACTAAACAAGGTCTAAAAACATGTTTGTGACACTAAACAAGGTCTAAAAACATGTTTGTGACACTAAACAAGGTCTAAAATGATGTTTGTGGAGCTAAACAAGGTCTAAAAACATGTTTGTGACACTAAACAAGGTCTAAAATCATGTTTGTGGCACTAAACAAGGTCTAAAATCATGTTTGTGACACTAAACAAGGTCTAAAATGATGTTTGTGGACTAAACAAGGTCTAAAAACATGTTTGTGGCACTAAACAAGGTCTAAAAACATGTTTGTGACACTAAACAAGGTCTAAAAACATGTTTGTGACACTAAACAAGGTCTAAAAACATGTTTGTGACACTAAACAAGGTCTAAAATGATGTTTGTGGAGCTAAACAAGGTCTAAAAACATGTTTATGGCACTAAACAAGGTCTAAAAACATGTTTGTGACACTAAACAAGGTCTAAAATCATGTTTGTGACACTAAACAAGGTCTAAAATCATGTTTGTGGAGCTAAACAAGGTCTAAAAACATGTTTGTGACACTAAACAAGGTCTAAAATCATGTTTGTGGCACTAAACAAGGTCTAAAATCATGTTTGTGACACTAAACAAGGTCTAAAATGATGTTTGTGGAGCTAAACAAGGTCTAAAAACATGTTTATGGCACTAAACAAGGTCTAAAAACATGTTTGTGACACTAAACAAGGTCTAAAAACATGTTTGTGACACTAAACAAGGTCTAAAAACATGTTTGTGACACTAAACAAGGTCTAAAATCATGTTTGTGACACTAAACAAGGTCTAAAAACATGTTTATGGCACTAAACAAGGTCTAAAAACATGTTTGTGACACTAAACAAGGTCTAAAAACATGTTTGTGACACTAAACAAGGTCTAAAAACATGTTTGTGACACTAAACAAGGTCTAAAAACATGTTTGTGACACTAAACAAGGTCTAAAATGATGTTTGTGGAGCTAAACAAGGTCTAAAAACATGTTTATGGCACTAAACAAGGTCTAAAAACATGTTTGTGACACTAAACAAGGTCTAAAATCATGTTTGTGACACTAAACAAGGTCTAAAATCATGTTTGTGACACTAAACAAGGTCTAAAATGATGTTTGTGGAGCTAAACAAGGTCTAAAAACATGTTTATGGCACTAAACAAGGTCTAAAAACATGTTTGTGACACTAAACAAGGTCTAAAAACATGTTTGTGACACTAAACAAGGTCTAAAATGATGTTTGTGACACTAAACAAGGTCTAAAAACATGTTTGTGACACTAAACAAGGTCTAAAATGATGTTTGTGGAGCTAAACAAGGTCTAAAATCATGTTTGTGACACTAAACAAGGTCTAAAATCATGTTTGTGGCACTAAACAAGGTCTAAAATCATGTTTGTGACACTAAACAAGGTCTAAAAACATGTTTATGGCACTAAACAAGGTCTAAAACATGTTTGTGACACTAAACAAGGTCTAAAAACATGTTTATGGCACTAAACAAGGTCTAAAAACATGTTTGTGACACTAAACAAGGTCTAAAATCATGTTTGTGACACTAAACAAGGTCTAAAATCATGTTTGTGACACTAAACAAGGTCTAAAATGATGTTTGTGGAGCTAAACAAGGTCTAAAAACATGTTTGTGGCACTAAACAAGGTCTAAAAACATGTTTGTGACACTAAACAAGGTCTAAAAACATGTTTGTGGCACTAAACAAGGTCTAAAATGATGTTTGTGACACTAAACAAGGTCTAAAAACATGTTTATGGCACTAAACAAGGTCTAAAAACATGTTTGTGACACTAAACAAGGTCTAAAAACATGTTTATGGCACTAAACAAGGTCTAAAAACATGTTTGTGACACTAAACAAGGTCTAAAATCATGTTTGTGACACTAAACAAGGTCTAAAATCATGTTTGTGACACTAAACAAGGTCTAAAATGATGTTTGTGGAGCTAAACAAGGTCTAAAAACATGTTTGTGGCACTAAACAAGGTCTAAAAACATGTTTGTGACACTAAACAAGGTCTAAAAACATGTTTGTGGCACTAAACAAGGTCTAAAATGATGTTTGTGACACTAAACAAGGTCTAAAAACATGTTTGTGACACTAAACAAGGTCTAAAATGATGTTTGTGACACTAAACAAGGTCTAAAAACATGTTTGTGACACTAAACAAGGTCTAAAATGATGTTTGTGGAGCTAAACAAGGTCTAAAATCATGTTTGTGACACTAAACAAGGTCTAAAATGATGTTTGTGACACTAAACAAGGTCTAAAATCATGTTTGTGGCACTAAACAAGGTCTAAAATGATGTTTGTGGAGCTAAACAAGGTCTAAAAACATGTTTATGGCACTAAACAAGGTCTAAAATCATGTTTGTGGCACTAAACAAGGTCTAAAAACATGTTTGTGACACTAAACAAGGTCTAAAAACATGTTTATGGCACTAAACAAGGTCTAAAATGATGTTTGTGACACTAAACAAGGTCTAAAAACATGTTTGTGACACTAAACAAGGTCTAAAATGATGTTTGTGACACTAAACAAGGTCTAAAAACATGTTTGTGACACTAAACAAGGTCTAAAATGATGTTTGTGGAGCTAAACAAGGTCTAAAATCATGTTTGTGACACTAAACAAGGTCTAAAATGATGTTTGTGACACTAAACAAGGTCTAAAATCATGTTTGTGACACTAAACAAGGTCTAAAATCATGTTTGTGGACTAAACAAGGTCTAAAATGATGTTTGTGGACTAAACAAGGTCTAAAAACATGTTTGTGGCACTAAACAAGGTCTAAAAACATGTTTGTGACACTAAACAAGGTCTAAAAACATGTTTGTGACACTAAACAAGGTCTAAAATGATGTTTGTGGAGCTAAACAAGGTCTAAAAACATGTTTGTGACACTAAACAAGGTCTAAAAACATGTTTGTGACACTAAACAAGGTCTAAAATGATGTTTGTGGAGCTAAACAAGGTCTAAAAACATGTTTGTGACACTAAACAAGGTCTAAAATCATGTTTGTGGCACTAAACAAGGTCTAAAATCATGTTTGTGACACTAAACAAGGTCTAAAATGATGTTTGTGGACTAAACAAGGTCTAAAAACATGTTTGTGGCACTAAACAAGGTCTAAAAACATGTTTGTGACACTAAACAAGGTCTAAAAACATGTTTGTGACACTAAACAAGGTCTAAAAACATGTTTGTGACACTAAACAAGGTCTAAAATGATGTTTGTGGAGCTAAACAAGGTCTAAAAACATGTTTATGGCACTAAACAAGGTCTAAAAACATGTTTGTGACACTAAACAAGGTCTAAAATCATGTTTGTGACACTAAACAAGGTCTAAAATCATGTTTGTGACACTAAACAAGGTCTAAAATGATGTTTGTGGAGCTAAACAAGGTCTAAAAACATGTTTGTGGCACTAAACAAGGTCTAAAAACATGTTTGTGACACTAAACAAGGTCTAAAAACATGTTTGTGACACTAAACAAGGTCTAAAATGATGTTTGTGACACTAAACAAGGTCTAAAAACATGTTTGTGACACTAAACAAGGTCTAAAATGATGTTTGTGGAGCTAAACAAGGTCTAAAATCATGTTTGTGACACTAAACAAGGTCTAAAATCATGTTTGTGGCACTAAACAAGGTCTAAAATCATGTTTGTGACACTAAACAAGGTCTAAAAACATGTTTGTGACACTAAACAAGGTCTAAAATCATGTTTGTGACACTAAACAAGGTCTAAAATGATGTTTGTGGAGCTAAACAAGGTCTAAAAACATGTTTATGGCACTAAACAAGGTCTAAAAACATGTTTGTGACACTAAACAAGGTCTAAAAACATGTTTGTGACACTAAACAAGGTCTAAAATGATGTTTGTGGAGCTAAACAAGGTCTAAAAACATGTTTGTGACACTAAACAAGGTCTAAAATCATGTTTGTGGCACTAAACAAGGTCTAAAATCATGTTTGTGACACTAAACAAGGTCTAAAATGATGTTTGTGGAGCTAAACAAGGTCTAAAAACATGTTTATGGCACTAAACAAGGTCTAAAAACATGTTTGTGACACTAAACAAGGTCTAAAAACATGTTTGTGACACTAAACAAGGTCTAAAAACATGTTTGTGACACTAAACAAGGTCTAAAATGATGTTTGTGGAGCTAAACAAGGTCTAAAAACATGTTTATGGCACTAAACAAGGTCTAAAAACATGTTTGTGACACTAAACAAGGTCTAAAATCATGTTTGTGACACTAAACAAGGTCTAAAATCATGTTTGTGGAGCTAAACAAGGTCTAAAAACATGTTTGTGACACTAAACAAGGTCTAAAATCATGTTTGTGGCACTAAACAAGGTCTAAAATCATGTTTGTGACACTAAACAAGGTCTAAAATGATGTTTGTGGAGCTAAACAAGGTCTAAAAACATGTTTATGGCACTAAACAAGGTCTAAAAACATGTTTGTGACACTAAACAAGGTCTAAAAACATGTTTGTGACACTAAACAAGGTCTAAAAACATGTTTGTGACACTAAACAAGGTCTAAAATCATGTTTGTGACACTAAACAAGGTCTAAAAACATGTTTGTGGCACTAAACAAGGTCTAAAAACATGTTTGTGACACTAAACAAGGTCTAAAAACATGTTTGTGACACTAAACAAGGTCTAAAAACATGTTTGTGACACTAAACAAGGTCTAAAAACATGTTTGTGACACTAAACAAGGTCTAAAATGATGTTTGTGGAGCTAAACAAGGTCTAAAAACATGTTTATGGCACTAAACAAGGTCTAAAAACATGTTTGTGACACTAAACAAGGTCTAAAATCATGTTTGTGACACTAAACAAGGTCTAAAATCATGTTTGTGACACTAAACAAGGTCTAAAATGATGTTTGTGGAGCTAAACAAGGTCTAAAAACATGTTTATGGCACTAAACAAGGTCTAAAAACATGTTTGTGACACTAAACAAGGTCTAAAAACATGTTTGTGACACTAAACAAGGTCTAAAATGATGTTTGTGACACTAAACAAGGTCTAAAAACATGTTTGTGACACTAAACAAGGTCTAAAATGATGTTTGTGGAGCTAAACAAGGTCTAAAATCATGTTTGTGACACTAAACAAGGTCTAAAATCATGTTTGTGGCACTAAACAAGGTCTAAAATCATGTTTGTGACACTAAACAAGGTCTAAAAACATGTTTGTGGCACTAAACAAGGTCTAAAAACATGTTTGTGACACTAAACAAGGTCTAAAAACATGTTTATGGCACTAAACAAGGTCTAAAAACATGTTTGTGACACTAAACAAGGTCTAAAATCATGTTTGTGACACTAAACAAGGTCTAAAATCATGTTTGTGACACTAAACAAGGTCTAAAATGATGTTTGTGGAGCTAAACAAGGTCTAAAAACATGTTTGTGGCACTAAACAAGGTCTAAAAACATGTTTGTGACACTAAACAAGGTCTAAAAACATGTTTGTGGCACTAAACAAGGTCTAAAATGATGTTTGTGACACTAAACAAGGTCTAAAAACATGTTTATGGCACTAAACAAGGTCTAAAAACATGTTTGTGACACTAAACAAGGTCTAAAAACATGTTTATGGCACTAAACAAGGTCTAAAAACATGTTTGTGACACTAAACAAGGTCTAAAATCATGTTTGTGACACTAAACAAGGTCTAAAATCATGTTTGTGACACTAAACAAGGTCTAAAATGATGTTTGTGGAGCTAAACAAGGTCTAAAAACATGTTTGTGGCACTAAACAAGGTCTAAAAACATGTTTGTGACACTAAACAAGGTCTAAAAACATGTTTATGGCACTAAACAAGGTCTAAAATGATGTTTGTGACACTAAACAAGGTCTAAAAACATGTTTGTGACACTAAACAAGGTCTAAAATGATGTTTGTGACACTAAACAAGGTCTAAAAACATGTTTGTGACACTAAACAAGGTCTAAAATGATGTTTGTGGAGCTAAACAAGGTCTAAAATCATGTTTGTGACACTAAACAAGGTCTAAAATGATGTTTGTGACACTAAACAAGGTCTAAAATCATGTTTGTGGCACTAAACAAGGTCTAAAATGATGTTTGTGGAGCTAAACAAGGTCTAAAAACATGTTTATGGCACTAAACAAGGTCTAAAATCATGTTTGTGGCACTAAACAAGGTCTAAAAACATGTTTGTGACACTAAACAAGGTCTAAAATCATGTTTGTGACACTAAACAAGGTCTAAAATGATGTTTGTGGAGCTAAACAAGGTCTAAAAACATGTTTATGGCACTAAACAAGGTCTAAAAACATGTTTGTGACACTAAACAAGGTCTAAAAACATGTTTGTGACACTAAACAAGGTCTAAAATGATGTTTGTGGAGCTAAACAAGCTCTAAAAACATGTTTGTGACACTAAACAAGGTCTAAAATCATGTTTGTGGCACTAAACAAGGTCTAAAATCATGTTTGTGACACTAAACAAGGTCTAAAATGATGTTTGTGGAGCTAAACAAGGTCTAAAAACATGTTTGTGGCACTAAACAAGGTCTAAAAACATGTTTGTGACACTAAACAAGGTCTAAAAACATGTTTGTGACACTAAACAAGGTCTAAAAACATGTTTGTGACACTAAACAAGGTCTAAAATGATGTTTGTGGACTAAACAAGGTCTAAAAACATGTTTGTGGCACTAAACAAGGTCTAAAAACATGTTTGTGACACTAAACAAGGTCTAAAATCATGTTTGTGACACTAAACAAGGTCTAAAATCATGTTTGTGGACTAAACAAGGTCTAAAAACATGTTTGTGGCACTAAACAAGGTCTAAAAACATGTTTGTGACACTAAACAAGGTCTAAAAACATGTTTGTGACACTAAACAAGGTCTAAAATGATGTTTGTGGAGCTAAACAAGGTCTAAAATCATGTTTGTGACACTAAACAAGGTCTAAAATGATGTTTGTGACACTAAACAAGGTCTAAAATCATGTTTGTGGCACTAAACAAGGTCTAAAATGATGTTTGTGGAGCTAAACAAGGTCTAAAAACATGTTTGTGGCACTAAACAAGGTCTAAAATCATGTTTGTGGCACTAAACAAGGTCTAAAATGATGTTTGTGGAGCTAAACAAGGTCTAAAAACATGTTTGTGGCACTAAACAAGGTCTAAAAACATGTTTGTGACACTAAACAAGGTCTAAAAACATGTTTGTGACACTAAACAAGGTCTAAAATGATGTTTGTGACACTAAACAAGGTCTAAAAACATGTTTGTGACACTAAACAAGGTCTAAAATGATGTTTGTGGACTAAACAAGGTCTAAAATCATGTTTGTGACACTAAACAAGGTCTAAAATCATGTTTGTGGCACTAAACAAGGTCTAAAATCATGTTTGTGACACTAAACAAGGTCTAAAAACATGTTTGTGGCACTAAACAAGGTCTAAAAACATGTTTGTGACACTAAACAAGGTCTAAAAACATGTTTGTGGCACTAAACAAGGTCTAAAAACATGTTTGTGACACTAAACAAGGTCTAAAATCATGTTTGTGACACTAAACAAGGTCTAAAATCATGTTTGTGACACTAAACAAGGTCTAAAATGATGTTTGTGGAGCTAAACAAGGTCTAAAAACATGTTTGTGGCACTAAACAAGGTCTAAAAACATGTTTGTGACACTAAACAAGGTCTAAAAACATGTTTGTGGCACTAAACAAGGTCTAAAATGATGTTTGTGACACTAAACAAGGTCTAAAAACATGTTTGTGGCACTAAACAAGGTCTAAAAACATGTTTGTGACACTAAACAAGGTCTAAAAACATGTTTGTGGCACTAAACAAGGTCTAAAAACATGTTTGTGACACTAAACAAGGTCTAAAATCATGTTTGTGACACTAAACAAGGTCTAAAATCATGTTTGTGACACTAAACAAGGTCTAAAATGATGTTTGTGGAGCTAAACAAGGTCTAAAAACATGTTTGTGGCACTAAACAAGGTCTAAAAACATGTTTGTGACACTAAACAAGGTCTAAAAACATGTTTGTGGCACTAAACAAGGTCTAAAATGATGTTTGTGACACTAAACAAGGTCTAAAAACATGTTTGTGACACTAAACAAGGTCTAAAATGATGTTTGTGACACTAAACAAGGTCTAAAAACATGTTTGTGACACTAAACAAGGTCTAAAATGATGTTTGTGGAGCTAAACAAGGTCTAAAATCATGTTTGTGACACTAAACAAGGTCTAAAATGATGTTTGTGACACTAAACAAGGTCTAAAATCATGTTTGTGGCACTAAACAAGGTCTAAAATGATGTTTGTGGAGCTAAACAAGGTCTAAAAACATGTTTATGGCACTAAACAAGGTCTAAAAACATGTTTGTGACACTAAACAAGGTCTAAAAACATGTTTGTGACACTAAACAAGGTCTAAAAACATGTTTGTGACACTAAACAAGGTCTAAAATGATGTTTGTGGAGCTAAACAAGGTCTAAAAACATGTTTATGGCACTAAACAAGGTCTAAAAACATGTTTGTGACACTAAACAAGGTCTAAAATCATGTTTGTGACACTAAACAAGGTCTAAAATCATGTTTGTGACACTAAACAAGGTCTAAAATGATGTTTGTGGACTAAACAAGGTCTAAAAACATGTTTGTGGCACTAAACAAGGTCTAAAAACATGTTTGTGACACTAAACAAGGTCTAAAAACATGTTTGTGACACTAAACAAGGTCTAAAATGATGTTTGTGACACTAAACAAGGTCTAAAAACATGTTTGTGACACTAAACAAGGTCTAAAATGATGTTTGTGGAGCTAAACAAGGTCTAAAATCATGTTTGTGACACTAAACAAGGTCTAAAATCATGTTTGTGGCACTAAACAAGGTCTAAAATCATGTTTGTGACACTAAACAAGGTCTAAAAACATGTTTGTGACACTAAACAAGGTCTAAAATCATGTTTGTGACACTAAACAAGGTCTAAAATGATGTTTGTGGAGCTAAACAAGGTCTAAAAACATGTTTGTGGCACTAAACAAGGTCTAAAAACATGTTTGTGACACTAAACAAGGTCTAAAAACATGTTTGTGACACTAAACAAGGTCTAAAATGATGTTTGTGGACTAAACAAGGTCTAAAAACATGTTTGTGACACTAAACAAGGTCTAAAATCATGTTTGTGGCACTAAACAAGGTCTAAAATCATGTTTGTGACACTAAACAAGGTCTAAAATGATGTTTGTGGACTAAACAAGGTCTAAAAACATGTTTGTGGCACTAAACAAGGTCTAAAAACATGTTTGTGACACTAAACAAGGTCTAAAAACATGTTTGTGACACTAAACAAGGTCTAAAAACATGTTTGTGACACTAAACAAGGTCTAAAATGATGTTTGTGGAGCTAAACAAGGTCTAAAAACATGTTTATGGCACTAAACAAGGTCTAAAAACATGTTTGTGACACTAAACAAGGTCTAAAATCATGTTTGTGACACTAAACAAGGTCTAAAATCATGTTTGTGGACTAAACAAGGTCTAAAAACATGTTTGTGACACTAAACAAGGTCTAAAATCATGTTTGTGGCACTAAACAAGGTCTAAAATCATGTTTGTGACACTAAACAAGGTCTAAAATGATGTTTGTGGACTAAACAAGGTCTAAAAACATGTTTGTGGCACTAAACAAGGTCTAAAAACATGTTTGTGACACTAAACAAGGTCTAAAAACATGTTTGTGACACTAAACAAGGTCTAAAAACATGTTTGTGACACTAAACAAGGTCTAAAATCATGTTTGTGACACTAAACAAGGTCTAAAAACATGTTTATGGCACTAAACAAGGTCTAAAAACATGTTTGTGACACTAAACAAGGTCTAAAAACATGTTTGTGACACTAAACAAGGTCTAAAAACATGTTTGTGACACTAAACAAGGTCTAAAAACATGTTTGTGACACTAAACAAGGTCTAAAATGATGTTTGTGGACTAAACAAGGTCTAAAAACATGTTTGTGGCACTAAACAAGGTCTAAAAACATGTTTGTGACACTAAACAAGGTCTAAAATCATGTTTGTGACACTAAACAAGGTCTAAAATCATGTTTGTGACACTAAACAAGGTCTAAAATGATGTTTGTGGAGCTAAACAAGGTCTAAAAACATGTTTGTGGCACTAAACAAGGTCTAAAATCATGTTTGTGACACTAAACAAGGTCTAAAAACATGTTTGTGACACTAAACAAGGTCTAAAATGATGTTTGTGACACTAAACAAGGTCTAAAAACATGTTTGTGACACTAAACAAGGTCTAAAATGATGTTTGTGGAGCTAAACAAGGTCTAAAATCATGTTTGTGACACTAAACAAGGTCTAAAATCATGTTTGTGGCACTAAACAAGGTCTAAAATCATGTTTGTGACACTAAACAAGGTCTAAAAACATGTTTATGGCACTAAACAAGGTCTAAAAACATGTTTGTGACACTAAACAAGGTCTAAAAACATGTTTGTGGCACTAAACAAGGTCTAAAAACATGTTTGTGACACTAAACAAGGTCTAAAATCATGTTTGTGACACTAAACAAGGTCTAAAATCATGTTTGTGACACTAAACAAGGTCTAAAATGATGTTTGTGGAGCTAAACAAGGTCTAAAAACATGTTTGTGGCACTAAACAAGGTCTAAAAACATGTTTGTGGCACTAAACAAGGTCTAAAAACATGTTTGTGGCACTAAACAAGGTCTAAAATGATGTTTGTGACACTAAACAAGGTCTAAAAACATGTTTATGGCACTAAACAAGGTCTAAAAACATGTTTGTGACACTAAACAAGGTCTAAAAACATGTTTATGGCACTAAACAAGGTCTAAAAACATGTTTGTGACACTAAACAAGGTCTAAAATCATGTTTGTGACACTAAACAAGGTCTAAAATCATGTTTGTGACACTAAACAAGGTCTAAAATGATGTTTGTGGAGCTAAACAAGGTCTAAAAACATGTTTGTGGCACTAAACAAGGTCTAAAAACATGTTTGTGACACTAAACAAGGTCTAAAAACATGTTTATGGCACTAAACAAGGTCTAAAATGATGTTTGTGACACTAAACAAGGTCTAAAAACATGTTTGTGACACTAAACAAGGTCTAAAATGATGTTTGTGACACTAAACAAGGTCTAAAAACATGTTTGTGACACTAAACAAGGTCTAAAATGATGTTTGTGGAGCTAAACAAGGTCTAAAATCATGTTTGTGACACTAAACAAGGTCTAAAATGATGTTTGTGACACTAAACAAGGTCTAAAATCATGTTTGTGGCACTAAACAAGGTCTAAAATGATGTTTGTGGAGCTAAACAAGGTCTAAAAACATGTTTATGGCACTAAACAAGGTCTAAAATCATGTTTGTGGCACTAAACAAGGTCTAAAAACATGTTTGTGACACTAAACAAGGTCTAAAATCATGTTTGTGACACTAAACAAGGTCTAAAATGATGTTTGTGGAGCTAAACAAGGTCTAAAAACATGTTTGTGGCACTAAACAAGGTCTAAAAACATGTTTGTGACACTAAACAAGGTCTAAAAACATGTTTGTGACACTAAACAAGGTCTAAAATGATGTTTGTGGACTAAACAAGGTCTAAAAACATGTTTGTGACACTAAACAAGGTCTAAAAACATGTTTGTGGACTAAACAAGGTCTAAAAACATGTTTGTGACACTAAACAAGGTCTAAAATGATGTTTGTGGAGCTAAACAAGGTCTAAAAACATGTTTGTGGCACTAAACAAGGTCTAAAAACATGTTTGTGACACTAAACAAGGTCTAAAATCATGTTTGTGACACTAAACAAGGTCTAAAATCATGTTTGTGGAGCTAAACAAGGTCTAAAAACATGTTTGTGGCACTAAACAAGGTCTAAAAACATGTTTGTGACACTAAACAAGGTCTAAAAACATGTTTGTGACACTAAACAAGGTCTAAAATGATGTTTGTGGACTAAACAAGGTCTAAAATCATGTTTGTGACACTAAACAAGGTCTAAAATGATGTTTGTGACACTAAACAAGGTCTAAAATCATGTTTGTGGCACTAAACAAGGTCTAAAATGATGTTTGTGGACTAAACAAGGTCTAAAAACATGTTTGTGGCACTAAACAAGGTCTAAAATCATGTTTGTGGCACTAAACAAGGTCTAAAATGATGTTTGTGGACTAAACAAGGTCTAAAAACATGTTTGTGGCACTAAACAAGGTCTAAAAACATGTTTGTGACACTAAACAAGGTCTAAAAACATGTTTGTGACACTAAACAAGGTCTAAAATGATGTTTGTGACACTAAACAAGGTCTAAAAACATGTTTGTGACACTAAACAAGGTCTAAAATGATGTTTGTGGAGCTAAACAAGGTCTAAAATCATGTTTGTGACACTAAACAAGGTCTAAAATCATGTTTGTGGCACTAAACAAGGTCTAAAATCATGTTTGTGACACTAAACAAGGTCTAAAATCATGTTTGTGGCACTAAACAAGGTCTAAAAACATGTTTGTGGCACTAAACAAGGTCTAAAAACATGTTTGTGACACTAAACAAGGTCTAAAATCATGTTTGTGACACTAAACAAGGTCTAAAATCATGTTTGTGACACTAAACAAGGTCTAAAATGATGTTTGTGGAGCTAAACAAGGTCTAAAATGATGTTTGTGGAGCTAAACAAGCTCTAAAAACATGTTTGTGACACTAAACAAGGTCTAAAAACATGTTTGTGACACTAAACAAGGTCTAAAAACATGTTTGTGACACTAAACAAGGTCTAAAATGATGTTTGTGGAGCTAAACAAGGTCTAAAAACATGTTTATGGCACTAAACAAGGTCTAAAAACATGTTTGTGACACTAAACAAGGTCTAAAATCATGTTTGTGACACTAAACAAGGTCTAAAATCATGTTTGTGGAGCTAAACAAGGTCTAAAAACATGTTTGTGGCACTAAACAAGGTCTAAAAACATGTTTGTGACACTAAACAAGGTCTAAAAACATGTTTGTGACACTAAACAAGGTCTAAAATGATGTTTGTGGAGCTAAACAAGGTCTAAAATCATGTTTGTGACACTAAACAAGGTCTAAAATGATGTTTGTGACACTAAACAAGGTCTAAAATCATGTTTGTGGCACTAAACAAGGTCTAAAATGATGTTTGTGGAGCTAAACAAGGTCTAAAAACATGTTTGTGGCACTAAACAAGGTCTAAAATCATGTTTGTGGCACTAAACAAGGTCTAAAATGATGTTTGTGGAGCTAAACAAGGTCTAAAAACATGTTTGGCACTAAACAAGGTCTAAAAACATGTTTGTGACACTAAACAAGGTCTAAAAACATGTTTGTGACACTAAACAAGGTCTAAAATGATGTTTGTGACACTAAACAAGGTCTAAAAACATGTTTGTGACACTAAACAAGGTCTAAAATGATGTTTGTGGAGCTAAACAAGGTCTAAAATCATGTTTGTGACACTAAACAAGGTCTAAAATCATGTTTGTGGCACTAAACAAGGTCTAAAATCATGTTTGTGACACTAAACAAGGTCTAAAAACATGTTTGTGGCACTAAACAAGGTCTAAAAACATGTTTGTGGCACTAAACAAGGTCTAAAAACATGTTTATGGCACTAAACAAGGTCTAAAAACATGTTTGTGACACTAAACAAGGTCTAAAATCATGTTTGTGACACTAAACAAGGTCTAAAATGATGTTTGTGACACTAAACAAGGTCTAAAATGATGTTTGTGGACTAAACAAGGTCTAAAAACATGTTTGTGGCACTAAACAAGGTCTAAAAACATGTTTGTGACACTAAACAAGGTCTAAAAACATGTTTGTGGCACTAAACAAGGTCTAAAATGATGTTTGTGACACTAAACAAGGTCTAAAAACATGTTTATGGCACTAAACAAGGTCTAAAAACATGTTTGTGACACTAAACAAGGTCTAAAAACATGTTTGTGGCACTAAACAAGGTCTAAAAACATGTTTGTGACACTAAACAAGGTCTAAAATCATGTTTGTGACACTAAACAAGGTCTAAAATCATGTTTGTGACACTAAACAAGGTCTAAAATGATGTTTGTGGACTAAACAAGGTCTAAAAACATGTTTGTGGCACTAAACAAGGTCTAAAAACATGTTTGTGACACTAAACAAGGTCTAAAAACATGTTTG
This sequence comes from Oncorhynchus clarkii lewisi, assembly GCF_045791955.1. Taxonomy (NCBI): domain Eukaryota; kingdom Metazoa; phylum Chordata; class Actinopteri; order Salmoniformes; family Salmonidae; genus Oncorhynchus; species Oncorhynchus clarkii. The sequence goes on along the minus strand of NW_027258051.1, from coordinate 47,184 downwards.
TGGCACTAAACAAGGTCTAAAATGATGTTTGTGACACTAAACAAGGTCTAAAAACATGTTTGTGACACTAAACAAGGTCTAAAATGATGTTTGTGACACTAAACAAGGTCTAAAAACATGTTTGTGACACTAAACAAGGTCTAAAATGATGTTTGTGGAGCTAAACAAGGTCTAAAATCATGTTTGTGACACTAAACAAGGTCTAAAATGATGTTTGTGACACTAAACAAGGTCTAAAATCATGTTTGTGGCACTAAACAAGGTCTAAAATGATGTTTGTGGAGCTAAACAAGGTCTAAAAACATGTTTATGGCACTAAACAAGGTCTAAAATCATGTTTGTGGCACTAAACAAGGTCTAAAAACATGTTTGTGACACTAAACAAGGTCTAAAATCATGTTTGTGACACTAAACAAGGTCTAAAATGATGTTTGTGGAGCTAAACAAGGTCTAAAAACATGTTTATGGCACTAAACAAGGTCTAAAAACATGTTTGTGACACTAAACAAGGTCTAAAAACATGTTTGTGACACTAAACAAGGTCTAAAATGATGTTTGTGGAGCTAAACAAGCTCTAAAAACATGTTTGTGACACTAAACAAGGTCTAAAATCATGTTTGTGGCACTAAACAAGGTCTAAAATCATGTTTGTGACACTAAACAAGGTCTAAAATGATGTTTGTGGAGCTAAACAAGGTCTAAAAACATGTTTATGGCACTAAACAAGGTCTAAAAACATGTTTGTGACACTAAACAAGGTCTAAAAACATGTTTGTGACACTAAACAAGGTCTAAAAACATGTTTGTGACACTAAACAAGGTCTAAAATGATGTTTGTGGAGCTAAACAAGGTCTAAAAACATGTTTATGGCACTAAACAAGGTCTAAAAACATGTTTGTGACACTAAACAAGGTCTAAAATCATGTTTGTGACACTAAACAAGGTCTAAAATCATGTTTGTGGAGCTAAACAAGGTCTAAAAACATGTTTGTGCACTAAACAAGGTCTAAAAACATGTTTGTGACACTAAACAAGGTCTAAAAACATGTTTGTGACACTAAACAAGGTCTAAAATGATGTTTGTGGAGCTAAACAAGGTCTAAAATCATGTTTGTGACACTAAACAAGGTCTAAAATGATGTTTGTGACACTAAACAAGGTCTAAAATCATGTTTGTGGCACTAAACAAGGTCTAAAATGATGTTTGTGGAGCTAAACAAGGTCTAAAAACATGTTTGTGGCACTAAACAAGGTCTAAAATCATGTTTGTGGCACTAAACAAGGTCTAAAATGATGTTTGTGGAGCTAAACAAGGTCTAAAAACATGTTTGTGGCACTAAACAAGGTCTAAAAACATGTTTGTGACACTAAACAAGGTCTAAAAACATGTTTGTGACACTAAACAAGGTCTAAAATGATGTTTGTGGAGCTAAACAAGGTCTAAAATCATGTTTGTGGCACTAAACAAGGTCTAAAATCATGTTTGTGGCACTAAACAAGGTCTAAAATGATGTTTGTGGACTAAACAAGGTCTAAAAACATGTTTGTGGCACTAAACAAGGTCTAAAATGATGTTTGTGGCACTAAACAAGGTCTAAAATGATGTTTGTGGAGCTAAACAAGGTCTAAAAACATGTTTGTGACACTAAACAAGGTCTAAAATCATGTTTGTGGCACTAAACAAGGTCTAAAAACATGTTTGTGACACTAAACAAGGTCTAAAATGATGTTTGTGGAGCTAAACAAGGTCTAAAAACATGTTTGTGACACTAAACAAGGTCTAAAATGATGTTTGTGACACTAAACAAGGTCTAAAAACATGTTTGTGACACTAAACAAGGTCTAAAATGATGTTTGTGGAGCTAAACAAGGTCTAAAAACATGTTTGTGACACTAAACAAGGTCTAAAATGATGTTTGTGACACTAAACAAGGTCTAAAAACATGTTTGTGACACTAAACAAGGTCTAAAATGATGTTTGTGGAGCTAAACAAGGTCTAAAATCATGTTTGTGACACTAAACAAGGTCTAAAATGATGTTTGTGACACTAAACAAGGTCTAAAATCATGTTTGTGGCACTAAACAAGGTCTAAAATGATGTTTGTGGAGCTAAACAAGGTCTAAAAACATGTTTATGGCACTAAACAAGGTCTAAAATCATGTTTGTGGCACTAAACAAGGTCTAAAATCATGTTTGTGACACTAAACAAGGTCTAAAATGATGTTTGTGGAGCTAAACAAGGTCTAAAAACATGTTTGTGGCACTAAACAAGGTCTAAAAACATGTTTGTGACACTAAACAAGGTCTAAAAACATGTTTGTGACACTAAACAAGGTCTAAAATCATGTTTGTGGCACTAAACAAGGTCTAAAATCATGTTTGTGGCACTAAACAAGGTCTAAAATGATGTTTGTGGACTAAACAAGGTCTAAAAACATGTTTGTGGCACTAAACAAGGTCTAAAATGATGTTTGTGGCACTAAACAAGGTCTAAAATGATGTTTGTGGACTAAACAAGGTCTAAAAACATGTTTGTGACACTAAACAAGGTCTAAAATCATGTTTGTGGCACTAAACAAGGTCTAAAAACATGTTTGTGACACTAAACAAGGTCTAAAATGATGTTTGTGGAGCTAAACAAGGTCTAAAAACATGTTTGTGACACTAAACAAGGTCTAAAATGATGTTTGTGACACTAAACAAGGTCTAAAAACATGTTTGTGACACTAAACAAGGTCTAAAATGATGTTTGTGGAGCTAAACAAGCTCTAAAAACATGTTTGTGACACTAAACAAGGTCTAAAATGATGTTTGTGACACTAAACAAGGTCTAAAAACATGTTTGTGACACTAAACAAGGTCTAAAATGATGTTTGTGGCACTAAACAAGGTCTAAAATCATGTTTGTGACACTAAACAAGGTCTAAAATGATGTTTGTGACACTAAACAAGGTCTAAAATCATGTTTGTGGCACTAAACAAGGTCTAAAATGATGTTTGTGGAGCTAAACAAGGTCTAAAAACATGTTTGTGGCACTAAACAAGGTCTAAAATCATGTTTGTGGCACTAAACAAGGTCTAAAATGATGTTTGTGGAGCTAAACAAGGTCTAAAAACATGTTTATGGCACTAAACAAGGTCTAAAAACATGTTTGTGACACTAAACAAGGTCTAAAAACATGTTTGTGACACTAAACAAGGTCTAAAAACATGTTTGTGACACTAAACAAGGTCTAAAATGATGTTTGTGGAGCTAAACAAGGTCTAAAAACATGTTTATGGCACTAAACAAGGTCTAAAAACATGTTTGTGACACTAAACAAGGTCTAAAATCATGTTTGTGACACTAAACAAGGTCTAAAATCATGTTTGTGGAGCTAAACAAGGTCTAAAAACATGTTTGTGGCACTAAACAAGGTCTAAAAACATGTTTGTGACACTAAACAAGGTCTAAAAACATGTTTGTGACACTAAACAAGGTCTAAAATGATGTTTGTGGAGCTAAACAAGGTCTAAAATCATGTTTGTGACACTAAACAAGGTCTAAAATGATGTTTGTGACACTAAACAAGGTCTAAAATCATGTTTGTGGCACTAAACAAGGTCTAAAATGATGTTTGTGGAGCTAAACAAGGTCTAAAAACATGTTTATGGCACTAAACAAGGTCTAAAATCATGTTTGTGGCACTAAACAAGGTCTAAAAACATGTTTGTGACACTAAACAAGGTCTAAAATCATGTTTGTGACACTAAACAAGGTCTAAAATGATGTTTGTGGACTAAACAAGGTCTAAAAACATGTTTGTGACACTAAACAAGGTCTAAAAACATGTTTGTGACACTAAACAAGGTCTAAAAACATGTTTGTGACACTAAACAAGGTCTAAAATGATGTTTGTGGAGCTAAACAAGGTCTAAAATCATGTTTGTGGCACTAAACAAGGTCTAAAATCATGTTTGTGGCACTAAACAAGGTCTAAAATGATGTTTGTGGAGCTAAACAAGGTCTAAAAACATGTTTATGGCACTAAACAAGGTCTAAAATCATGTTTGTGGCACTAAACAAGGTCTAAAATGATGTTTGTGGAGCTAAACAAGGTCTAAAAACATGTTTATGGCACTAAACAAGGTCTAAAAACATGTTTGTGACACTAAACAAGGTCTAAAAACATGTTTGTGACACTAAACAAGGTCTAAAATGATGTTTGTGGAGCTAAACAAGGTCTAAAATCATGTTTGTGGCACTAAACAAGGTCTAAAATCATGTTTGTGGCACTAAACAAGGTCTAAAATGATGTTTGTGGAGCTAAACAAGGTCTAAAAACATGTTTATGGCACTAAACAAGGTCTAAAATGATGTTTGTGGCACTAAACAAGGTCTAAAATGATGTTTGTGGAGCTAAACAAGGTCTAAAAACATGTTTGTGACACTAAACAAGGTCTAAAATCATGTTTGTGGCACTAAACAAGGTCTAAAAACATGTTTGTGACACTAAACAAGGTCTAAAATGATGTTTGTGGAGCTAAACAAGGTCTAAAAACATGTTTGTGACACTAAACAAGGTCTAAAATGATGTTTGTGACACTAAACAAGGTCTAAAAACATGTTTGTGACACTAAACAAGGTCTAAAATGATGTTTGTGGAGCTAAACAAGGTCTAAAAACATGTTTGTGACACTAAACAAGGTCTAAAATGATGTTTGTGACACTAAACAAGGTCTAAAAACATGTTTGTGACACTAAACAAGGTCTAAAATGATGTTTGTGGAGCTAAACAAGGTCTAAAATCATGTTTGTGACACTAAACAAGGTCTAAAATGATGTTTGTGACACTAAACAAGGTCTAAAATCATGTTTGTGGCACTAAACAAGGTCTAAAATGATGTTTGTGGAGCTAAACAAGGTCTAAAAACATGTTTGTGGCACTAAACAAGGTCTAAAATCATGTTTGTGGCACTAAACAAGGTCTAAAAACATGTTTGTGACACTAAACAAGGTCTAAAATCATGTTTGTGACACTAAACAAGGTCTAAAATGATGTTTGTGGAGCTAAACAAGCTCTAAAAACATGTTTGTGACACTAAACAAGGTCTAAAATCATGTTTGTGGCACTAAACAAGGTCTAAAATCATGTTTGTGACACTAAACAAGGTCTAAAATGATGTTTGTGGAGCTAAACAAGGTCTAAAAACATGTTTATGGCACTAAACAAGGTCTAAAAACATGTTTGTGACACTAAACAAGGTCTAAAAACATGTTTGTGACACTAAACAAGGTCTAAAAACATGTTTGTGACACTAAACAAGGTCTAAAATGATGTTTGTGGAGCTAAACAAGGTCTAAAAACATGTTTATGGCACTAAACAAGGTCTAAAAACATGTTTGTGACACTAAACAAGGTCTAAAATCATGTTTGTGACACTAAACAAGGTCTAAAATCATGTTTGTGGAGCTAAACAAGGTCTAAAAACATGTTTGTGGCACTAAACAAGGTCTAAAAACATGTTTGTGACACTAAACAAGGTCTAAAAACATGTTTGTGACACTAAACAAGGTCTAAAATGATGTTTGTGGAGCTAAACAAGGTCTAAAATCATGTTTGTGACACTAAACAAGGTCTAAAATGATGTTTGTGACACTAAACAAGGTCTAAAATCATGTTTGTGGCACTAAACAAGGTCTAAAATGATGTTTGTGGAGCTAAACAAGGTCTAAAAACATGTTTATGGCACTAAACAAGGTCTAAAATCATGTTTGTGGCACTAAACAAGGTCTAAAAACATGTTTGTGACACTAAACAAGGTCTAAAATCATGTTTGTGACACTAAACAAGGTCTAAAATGATGTTTGTGGAGCTAAACAAGGTCTAAAAACATGTTTGTGGCACTAAACAAGGTCTAAAAACATGTTTGTGACACTAAACAAGGTCTAAAAACATGTTTGTGACACTAAACAAGGTCTAAAATGATGTTTGTGGAGCTAAACAAGGTCTAAAATCATGTTTGTGGCACTAAACAAGGTCTAAAATCATGTTTGTGGCACTAAACAAGGTCTAAAATGATGTTTGTGGAGCTAAACAAGGTCTAAAAACATGTTTGTGACACTAAACAAGGTCTAAAATCATGTTTGTGGCACTAAACAAGGTCTAAAAACATGTTTGTGACACTAAACAAGGTCTAAAAACATGTTTGTGACACTAAACAAGGTCTAAAAACATGTTTGTGACACTAAACAAGGTCTAAAATGATGTTTGTGGAGCTAAACAAGCTCTAAAAACATGTTTGTGACACTAAACAAGGTCTAAAATCATGTTTGTGGCACTAAACAAGGTCTAAAATCATGTTTGTGACACTAAACAAGGTCTAAAAACATGTTTGTGACACTAAACAAGGTCTAAAAACATGTTTGTGACACTAAACAAGGTCTAAAAACATGTTTGTGGAGCTAAACAAGGTCTAAAATCATGTTTGTGACACTAAACAAGGTCTAAAATGATGTTTGTGGAGCTAAACAAGGTCTAAAAACATGTTTGTGGCACTAAACAAGGTCTAAAATCATGTTTGTGGCACTAAACAAGGTCTAAAATGATGTTTGCGGCACTAAACAAGGTCTAAAAACATGTTTGTGACTCTAAACAAGGTCTAAAAACATGTTTGTGGAGCTAAACAAGGTCTAAAATCATGTTTGTGACACTAAACAAGGTCTAAAATGATGTTTGTGGAGCTAAACAAGGTCTAAAAACATGTTTGTGGCACTAAACAAGGTCTAAAATCATGTTTGTGGCACTAAACAAGGTCTAAAATGATGTTTGTGGAGCTAAACAAGGTCTAAAATCATGTTTGTGGCACTAAACAAGGTCTAAAATCATGTTTGTGGCACTAAACAAGGTCTAAAATCATGTTTGTGACACTAAACAAGGTCTAAAAACATGTTTATGGCACTAAACAAGGTCTAAAAACATGTTTATGGCACTAAACAAGGTCTAAAAACATGTTTGTGACACTAAACAAGGTCTAAAATCATGTTTGTGACACTAAACAAGGTCTAAAATGATGTTTGTGGAGCTAAACAAGCTCTAAAAACATGTTTGTGACACTAAACAAGGTCTAAAATCATGTTTGTGGCACTAAACAAGGTCTAAAATCATGTTTGTGGCACTAAACAAGGTCTAAAAACATGTTTGTGACACTAAACAAGGTCTAAAATCATGTTTGTGACACTAAACAAGGTCTAAAATGATGTTTGTGGAGCTAAACAAGCTCTAAAAACATGTTTGTGACACTAAACAAGGTCTAAAATCATGTTTGTGGCACTAAACAAGGTCTAAAATCATGTTTGTGACACTAAACAAGGTCTAAAATGATGTTTGTGGAGCTAAACAAGGTCTAAAAACATGTTTGTGGCACTAAACAAGGTCTAAAAACATGTTTGTGACACTAAACAAGGTCTAAAAACATGTTTGTGACACTAAACAAGGTCTAAAAACATGTTTGTGACACTAAACAAGGTCTAAAATGATGTTTGTGGAGCTAAACAAGGTCTAAAAACATGTTTATGGCACTAAACAAGGTCTAAAAACATGTTTGTGACACTTAACAAGGTCTAAAATCATGTTTGTGACACTAAACAAGGTCTAAAATCATGTTTGTGGAGCTAAACAAGGTCTAGCACTAAACAAGGTCTAAAAACATGTTTGTGGCACTAAACAAGGTCTAAAAACATGTTTGTGACACTAAACAAGGTCTAAAAACATGTTTGTGACACTAAACAAGGTCTAAAATGATGTTTGTGGAGCTAAACAAGGTCTAAAATCATGTTTGTGACACTAAACAAGGTCTAAAATGATGTTTGTGACACTAAACAAGGTCTAAAATCATGTTTGTGGCACTAAACAAGGTCTAAAATGATGTTTGTGGAGCTAAACAAGGTCTAAAAACATGTTTGTGGCACTAAACAAGGTCTAAAATCATGTTTGTGGCACTAAACAAGGTCTAAAATCATGTTTGTGACACTAAACAAGGTCTAAAATCATGTTTGTGACACTAAACAAGGTCTAAAATGATGTTTGTGGAGCTAAACAAGGTCTAAAAACATGTTTATGGCACTAAACAAGGTCTAAAAACATGTTTGTGACACTAAACAAGGTCTAAAAACATGTTTGTGACACTAAACAAGGTCTAAAATGATGTTTGTGGAGCTAAACAAGGTCTAAAATCATGTTTGTGGCACTAAACAAGGTCTAAAATCATGTTTGTGGCACTAAACAAGGTCTAAAATGATGTTTGTGGAGCTAAACAAGGTCTAAAAACATGTTTGTGACACTAAACAAGGTCTAAAATCATGTTTGTGGCACTAAACAAGGTCTAAAAACATGTTTGTGACACTAAACAAGGTCTAAAAACATGTTTGTGACACTAAACAAGGTCTAAAAACATGTTTGTGACACTAAACAAGGTCTAAAATGATGTTTGTGGAGCTAAACAAGCTCTAAAAACATGTTTGTGACACTAAACAAGGTCTAAAATCATGTTTGTGGCACTAAACAAGGTCTAAAATCATGTTTGTGACACTAAACAAGGTCTAAAAACATGTTTGTGACACTAAACAAGGTCTAAAAACATGTTTGTGACACTAAACAAGGTCTAAAAACATGTTTGTGGAGCTAAACAAGGTCTAAAATCATGTTTGTGACACTAAACAAGGTCTAAAATGATGTTTGTGGAGCTAAACAAGGTCTAAAAACATGTTTGCGGCACTAAACAAGGTCTAAAATCATGTTTGTGGCACTAAACAAGGTCTAAAATGATGTTTGCGGCACTAAACAAGGTCTAAAAACATGTTTGTGACTCTAAACAAGGTCTAAAAACATGTTTGTGGAGCTAAACAAGGTCTAAAATCATGTTTGTGACACTAAACAAGGTCTAAAATGATGTTTGTGGAGCTAAACAAGGTCTAAAAACATGTTTGTGGCACTAAACAAGGTCTAAAATCATGTTTGTGGCACTAAACAAGGTCTAAAATGATGTTTGTGGAGCTAAACAAGGTCTAAAATCATGTTTGTGGCACTAAACAAGGTCTAAAATCATGTTTGTGGCACTAAACAAGGTCTAAAATCATGTTTGTGACACTAAACAAGGTCTAAAAACATGTTTATGGCACTAAACAAGGTCTAAAAACATGTTTATGGCACTAAACAAGGTCTAAAAACATGTTTGTGACACTAAACAAGGTCTAAAAACATGTTTATGGCACTAAACAAGGTCTAAAAACATGTTTGTGACACTAAACAAGGTCTAAAATCATGTTTGTGGCACTAAACAAGGTCTAAAATCATGTTTGTGACACTAAACAAGGTCTAAAAACATGTTTATGGCACTAAACAAGGTCTAAAATCATGTTTGTGACACTAAACAAGGTCTAAAATCATGTTTGTGACACTAAACAAGGTCTAAAATGATGTTTGTGGAGCTAAACAAGGTCTAAAAACATGTTTATGGCACTAAACAAGGTCTAAAAACATGTTTGTGACACTAAACAAGGTCTAAAAACATGTTTGTGACACTAAACAAGGTCTAAAATCATGTTTGTGGCACTAAACAAGGTCTAAAATCATGTTTGTGACACTAAACAAGGTCTAAAAACATGTTTGTGACACTAAACAAGGTCTAAAAACATGTTTGTGACACTAAACAAGGTCTAAAATGATGTTTGTGGAGCTAAACAAGGTCTAAAAACATGTTTATGGCACTAAACAAGGTCTAAAAACATGTTTGTGACACTAAACAAGGTCTAAAAACATGTTTGTGACACTAAACAAGGTCTAAAATGATGTTTGTGGAGCTAAACAAGGTCTAAAATCATGTTTGTGGCACTAAACAAGGTCTAAAATCATGTTTGTGGCACTAAACAAGGTCTAAAATGATGTTTGTGGAGCTAAACAAGGTCTAAAAACATGTTTGTGACACTAAACAAGGTCTAAAATCATGTTTGTGGCACTAAACAAGGTCTAAAAACATGTTTGTGACACTAAACAAGGTCTAAAAACATGTTTGTGACACTAAACAAGGTCTAAAAACATGTTTGTGACACTAAACAAGGTCTAAAATGATGTTTGTGGAGCTAAACAAGCTCTAAAAACATGTTTGTGACACTAAACAAGGTCTAAAATCATGTTTGTGGCACTAAACAAGGTCTAAAATCATGTTTGTGACACTAAACAAGGTCTAAAAACATGTTTGTGACACTAAACAAGGTCTAAAAACATGTTTGTGACACTAAACAAGGTCTAAAAACATGTTTGTGGAGCTAAACAAGGTCTAAAATCATGTTTGTGACACTAAACAAGGTCTAAAATGATGTTTGTGGAGCTAAACAAGGTCTAAAAACATGTTTGCGGCACTAAACAAGGTCTAAAATCATGTTTGTGGCACTAAACAAGGTCTAAAATGATGTTTGCGGCACTAAACAAGGTCTAAAAACATGTTTGTGACTCTAAACAAGGTCTAAAAACATGTTTGTGGAGCTAAACAAGGTCTAAAATCATGTTTGTGACACTAAACAAGGTCTAAAATGATGTTTGTGGAGCTAAACAAGGTCTAAAAACATGTTTGTGGCACTAAACAAGGTCTAAAATCATGTTTGTGGCACTAAACAAGGTCTAAAATGATGTTTGTGGAGCTAAACAAGGTCTAAAATCATGTTTGTGGCACTAAACAAGGTCTAAAATCATGTTTGTGGCACTAAACAAGGTCTAAAATCATGTTTGTGACACTAAACAAGGTCTAAAAACATGTTTATGGCACTAAACAAGGTCTAAAAACATGTTTATGGCACTAAACAAGGTCTAAAAACATGTTTGTGACACTAAACAAGGTCTAAAAACATGTTTTTGGCACTAAACAAGGTCTAAAAACATGTTTGTGACACTAAACAAGGTCTAAAATCATGTTTGTGGCACTAAACAAGGTCTAAAATCATGTTTGTGACACTAAACAAGGTCTAAAAACATGTTTATGGCACTAAACAAGGTCTAAAAACATGTTTGTGACACTAAACAAGGTCTAAAAACATGTTTGTGACACTAAACAAGGTCTAAAATCATGTTTGTGACACTAAACAAGGTCTAAAATCATGTTTGTGACACTAAACAAGGTCTAAAATGATGTTTGTGGAGCTAAACAAGGTCTAAAAACATGTTTATGGCACTAAACAAGGTCTAAAAACATGTTTGTGACACTAAACAAGGTCTAAAAACATGTTTGTGACACTAAACAAGGTCTAAAATCATGTTTGTGGCACTAAACAAGGTCTAAAATCATGTTTGTGACACTAAACAAGGTCTAAAAACATGTTTGTGACACTAAACAAGGTCTAAAAACATGTTTGTGACACTAAACAAGGTCTAAAAACATGTTTGCGGCACTAAACAAGGTCTAAAATCATGTTTGTGGCACTAAACAAGGTCTAAAATGATGTTTGCGGCACTAAACAAGGTCTAAAAACATGTTTGTGACTCTAAACAAGGTCTAAAAACATGTTTGTGGAGCTAAACAAGGTCTAAAATCATGTTTGTGACACTAAACAAGGTCTAAAATGATGTTTGTGGAGCTAAACAAGGTCTAAAAACATGTTTGTGGCACTAAACAAGGTCTAAAATCATGTTTGTGGCACTAAACAAGGTCTAAAATGATGTTTGTGGAGCTAAACAAGGTCTAAAATCATGTTTGTGGCACTAAACAAGGTCTAAAATCATGTTTGTGGCACTAAACAAGGTCTAAAATCATGTTTGTGACACTAAACAAGGTCTAAAAACATGTTTATGGCACTAAACAAGGTCTAAAAACATGTTTATGGCACTAAACAAGGTCTAAAAACATGTTTGTGACACTAAACAAGGTCTAAAAACATGTTTATGGCACTAAACAAGGTCTAAAAACATGTTTGTGACACTAAACAAGGTCTAAAATCATGTTTGTGGCACTAAACAAGGTCTAAAATCATGTTTGTGACACTAAACAAGGTCTAAAAACATGTTTATGGCACTAAACAAGGTCTAAAAACATGTTTGTGACACTAAACAAGGTCTAAAAACATGTTTGTGACACTAAACAAGGTCTAAAATCATGTTTGTGACACTAAACAAGGTCTTAAATCATGTTTGTGACACTAAACAAGGTCTAAAATGATGTTTGTGACACTAAACAAGGTCTAAAAACATGTTTATGGCACTAAACAAGGTCTAAAAACATGTTTGTGACACTAAACAAGGTCTAAAAACATGTTTGTGACACTAAACAAGGTCTAAAATGATGTTTGTGGAGCTAAACAAGCTCTAAAAACATGTTTGTGACACTAAACAAGGTCTAAAATCATGTTTGTGGCACTAAACAAGGTCTAAAATCATGTTTGTGACACTAAACAAGGTCTAAAATGATGTTTGTGGAGCTAAACAAGGTCTAAAAACATGTTTATGGCACTAAACAAGGTCTAAAAACATGTTTGTGACACTAAACAAGGTCTAAAAACATGTTTGTGACACTAAACAAGGTCTAAAAACATGTTTGTGACACTAAACAAGGTCTAAAATGATGTTTGTGGAGCTAAACAAGGTCTAAAAACATGTTTATGGCACTAAACAAGGTCTAAAAACATGTTTGTGACACTTAACAAGTTCTAAAATCATGTTTGTGACACTAAACAAGGTCTAAAATCATGTTTGTGACACTAAACAAGGTCTAAAAACATGTTTGTGACACTAAACAAGGTCTAAAATGATGTTTGTGGAGCTAAACAAGGTCTAAAATCATGTTTGTGACACTAAACAAGGTCTAAAATGATGTTTGTGACACTAAACAAGGTCTAAAATCATGTTTGTGGCACTAAACAAGGTCTAAAATGATGTTTGTGGAGCTAAACAAGGTCTAAAAACATGTTTATGGCACTAAACAAGGTCTAAAATCATGTTTGTGGCACTAAACAAGGTCTAAAAACATGTTTGTGACACTAAACAAGGTCTAAAATCATGTTTGTGACACTAAACAAGGTCTAAAATGATGTTTGTGGAGCTAAACAAGGTCTAAAAACATGTTTATGGCACTAAACAAGGTCTAAAAACATGTTTGTGACACTAAACAAGGTCTAAAAACATGTTTGTGACACTAAACAAGGTCTAAAATGATGTTTGTGGAGCTAAACAAGGTCTAAAATCATGTTTGTGGCACTAAACAAGGTCTAAAATCATGTTTGTGGCACTAAACAAGGTCTAAAATGATGTTTGTGGAGCTAAACAAGGTCTAAAAACATGTTTATGGCACTAAACAAGGTCTAAAATGATGTTTGTGGCACTAAACAAGGTCTAAAATGATGTTTGTGGAGCTAAACAAGGTCTAAAAACATGTTTGTGACACTAAACAAGGTCTAAAATCATGTTTGTGGCACTAAACAAGGTCTAAAAACATGTTTGTGACACTAAACAAGGTCTAAAATGATGTTTGTGGAGCTAAACAAGCTCTAAAAACATGTTTGTGACACTAAACAAGGTCTAAAATCATGTTTGTGGCACTAAACAAGGTCTAAAATCATGTTTGTGACACTAAACAAGGTCTAAAAACATGTTTGTGACACTAAACAAGGTCTAAAAACATGTTTGTGACACTAAACAAGGTCTAAAAACATGTTTGTGGAGCTAAACAAGGTCTAAAATCATGTTTGTGACACTAAACAAGGTCTAAAATGATGTTTGTGGAGCTAAACAAGGTCTAAAAACATGTTTGCGGCACTAAACAAGGTCTAAAATCATGTTTGTGGCACTAAACAAGGTCTAAAATGATGTTTGCGGCACTAAACAAGGTCTAAAAACATGTTTGTGACTCTAAACAAGGTCTAAAAACATGTTTGTGGAGCTAAACAAGGTCTAAAATCATGTTTGTGACACTAAACAAGGTCTAAAATGATGTTTGTGGAGCTAAACAAGGTCTAAAAACATGTTTGTGGCACTAAACAAGGTCTAAAATCATGTTTGTGGCACTAAACAAGGTCTAAAATGATGTTTGTGGAGCTAAACAAGGTCTAAAATCATGTTTGTGGCACTAAACAAGGTCTAAAATCATGTTTGTGGCACTAAACAAGGTCTAAAATCATGTTTGTGACACTAAACAAGGTCTAAAAACATGTTTATGGCACTAAACAAGGTCTAAAAACATGTTTATGGCACTAAACAAGGTCTAAAAACATGTTTATGGCACTAAACAAGGTCTAAAAACATGTTTGTGACACTAAACAAGGTCTAAAATCATGTTTGTGACACTAAACAAGGTCTAAAATCATGTTTGTGACACTAAACAAGGTCTAAAAACATGTTTATGGCACTAAACAAGGTCTAAAAACATGTTTGTGACACTAAACAAGGTCTAAAAACATGTTTGTGACACTAAACAAGGTCTAAAATGATGTTTGTGGAGCTAAACAAGCTCTAAAAACATGTTTGTGACACTAAACAAGGTCTAAAATCATGTTTGTGGCACTAAACAAGGTCTAAAATCATGTTTGTGACACTAAACAAGGTCTAAAAACATGTTTATGGCACTAAACAAGGTCTAAAAACATGTTTGTGACACTAAACAAGGTCTAAAAACATGTTTGTGACACTAAACAAGGTCTAAAATCATGTTTGTGACACTAAACAAGGTCTAAAATCATGTTTGTGACACTAAACAAGGTCTAAAATGATGTTTGTGGAGCTAAACAAGGTCTAAAAACATGTTTATGGCACTAAACAAGGTCTAAAAACATGTTTGTGACACTAAACAAGGTCTAAAAACATGTTTGTGACACTAAACAAGGTCTAAAATGATGTTTGTGACACTAAACAAGGTCTAAAAACATGTTTGTGACACTAAACAAGGTCTAAAATGATGTTTGTGGAGCTAAACAAGGTCTAAAATCATGTTTGTGACACTAAACAAGGTCTAAAATCATGTTTGTGGCACTAAACAAGGTCTAAAATGATGTTTGTGGAGCTAAACAAGGTCTAAAAACATGTTTGTGACACTAAACAAGGTCTAAAATCATGTTTGTGACACTAAACAAGGTCTAAAATGATGTTGGTGGAGCTAAACAAGGTCTAAAAACATGTTTATGGCACTAAACAAGGTCTAAAAACATGTTTGTGACACTAAACAAGGTCTAAAAACATGTTTGTGACACTAAACAAGGTCTAAAAACATGTTTGTGACACTAAACAAGGTCTAAAAACATGTTTGTGACACTAAACAAGGTCTAAAATGATGTTTGTGGAGCTAAACAAGGTCTAAAAACATGTTTATGGCACTAAACAAGGTCTAAAAACATGTTTGTGACACTTAACAAGGTCTAAAATCATGTTTGTGACACTAAACAAGGTCTAAAATGATGTTTGTGACACTAAACAAGGTCTAAAATGATGTTTGTGGAGCTAAACAAGGTCTAAAAACATGTTTATGGCACTAAACAAGGTCTAAAAACATGTTTGTGACACTAAACAAGGTCTAAAAACATGTTTGTGACACTAAACAAGGTCTAAAATGATGTTTGTGGAGCTAAACAAGGTCTAAAATCATGTTTGTGACACTAAACAAGGTCTAAAATGATGTTTGTGACACTAAACAAGGTCTAAAATCATGTTTGTGGCACTAAACAAGGTCTAAAATGATGTTTGTGGAGCTAAACAAGGTCTAAAAACATGTTTATGGCACTAAACAAGGTCTAAAATCATGTTTGTGGCACTAAACAAGGTCTAAAAACATGTTTGTGACACTAAACAAGGTCTAAAATCATGTTTGTGACACTAAACAAGGTCTAAAATGATGTTTGTGGAGCTAAACAAGGTCTAAAAACATGTTTATGGCACTAAACAAGGTCTAAAAACATGTTTGTGACACTAAACAAGGTCTAAAAACATGTTTGTGACACTAAACAAGGTCTAAAAACATGTTTGTGACACTAAACAAGGTCTAAAATGATGTTTGTGGAGCTAAACAAGCTCTAAAAACATGTTTGTGACACTAAACAAGGTCTAAAATCATGTTTGTGGCACTAAACAAGGTCTAAAATCATGTTTGTGACACTAAACAAGGTCTAAAAACATGTTTATGGCACTAAACAAGGTCTAAAAACATGTTTGTGACACTAAACAAGGTCTAAAAACATGTTTGTGACACTAAACAAGGTCTAAAAACATGTTTGTGACACTAAACAAGGTCTAAAATCATGTTTGTGACACTAAACAAGGTCTAAAATGATGTTTGTGGAGCTAAACAAGGTCTAAAAACATGTTTATGGCACTAAACAAGGTCTAAAAACATGTTTGTGACACTAAACAAGGTCTAAAAACATGTTTGTGACACTAAACAAGGTCTAAAATGATGTTTGTGACACTAAACAAGGTCTAAAAACATGTTTGTGGCACTAAACAAGGTCTAAAATGATGTTTGTGGAGCTAAACAAGGTCTAAAATCATGTTTGTGGCACTAAACAAGGTCTAAAATGATGTTTGTGGCACTAAACAAGGTCTAAAATGATGTTTGTGGAGCTAAACAAGGTCTAAAAACATGTTTGTGACACTAAACAAGGTCTAAAATCATGTTTGTGGCACTAAACAAGGTCTAAAATGATGTTTGTGGAGCTAAACAAGGTCTAAAAACATGTTTGTGACACTAAACAAGGTCTAAAATCATGTTTGTGACACTAAACAAGGTCTAAAATGATGTTTGTGGAGCTAAACAAGGTCTAAAAACATGTTTATGGCACTAAACAAGGTCTAAAAACATGTTTGTGACACTAAACAAGGTCTAAAAACATGTTTGTGACACTAAACAAGGTCTAAAAACATGTTTGTGACACTAAACAAGGTCTAAAAACATGTTTGTGACACTAAACAAGGTCTAAAATGATGTTTGTGGAGCTAAACAAGGTCTAAAAACATGTTTATGGCACTAAACAAGGTCTAAAAACATGTTTGTGACACTAAACAAGGTCTAAAATCATGTTTGTGACACTAAACAAGGTCTAAAATGATGTTTGTGACACTAAACAAGGTCTAAAATGATGTTTGTGGAGCTAAACAAGGTCTAAAAACATGTTTATGGCACTAAACAAGGTCTAAAAACATGTTTGTGACACTAAACAAGGTCTAAAAACATGTTTGTGACACTAAACAAGGTCTAAAATGATGTTTGTGGAGCTAAACAAGGTCTAAAATCATGTTTGTGACACTAAACAAGGTCTAAAATGATGTTTGTGACACTAAACAAGGTCTAAAATCATGTTTGTGGCACTAAACAAGGTCTAAAATGATGTTTGTGGAGCTAAACAAGGTCTAAAAACATGTTTATGGCACTAAACAAGGTCTAAAATCATGTTTGTGGCACTAAACAAGGTCTAAAAACATGTTTGTGACACTAAACAAGGTCTAAAATCATGTTTGTGACACTAAACAAGGTCTAAAATGATGTTTGTGGAGCTAAACAAGGTCTAAAAACATGTTTATGGCACTAAACAAGGTCTAAAAACATGTTTGTGACACTAAACAAGGTCTAAAAACATGTTTGTGACACTAAACAAGGTCTAAAAACATGTTTGTGACACTAAACAAGGTCTAAAATGATGTTTGTGGAGCTAAACAAGCTCTAAAAACATGTTTGTGACACTAAACAAGGTCTAAAATCATGTTTGTGGCACTAAACAAGGTCTAAAATCATGTTTGTGACACTAAACAAGGTCTAAAAACATGTTTATGGCACTAAACAAGGTCTAAAAACATGTTTGTGACACTAAACAAGGTCTAAAAACATGTTTGTGACACTAAACAAGGTCTAAAAACATGTTTGTGACACTAAACAAGGTCTAAAATCATGTTTGTGACACTAAACAAGGTCTAAAATGATGTTTGTGGAGCTAAACAAGGTCTAAAAACATGTTTATGGCACTAAACAAGGTCTAAAAACATGTTTGTGACACTAAACAAGGTCTAAAAACATGTTTGTGACACTAAACAAGGTCTAAAATGATGTTTGTGACACTAAACAAGGTCTAAAAACATGTTTGTGGCACTAAACAAGGTCTAAAATGATGTTTGTGGAGCTAAACAAGGTCTAAAATCATGTTTGTGGCACTAAACAAGGTCTAAAATGATGTTTGTGGCACTAAACAAGGTCTAAAATGATGTTTGTGGAGCTAAACAAGCTCTAAAAACATGTTTGTGACACTAAACAAGGTCTAAAATCATGTTTGTGGCACTAAACAAGGTCTAAAATCATGTTTGTGACACTAAACAAGGTCTAAAAACATGTTTATGGCACTAAACAAGGTCTAAAAACATGTTTGTGACACTAAACAAGGTCTAAAAACATGTTTGTGACACTAAACAAGGTCTAAAAACATGTTTGTGACACTAAACAAGGTCTAAAATCATGTTTGTGACACTAAACAAGGTCTAAAATCATGTTTGTGACACTAAACAAGGTCTAAAATGATGTTTGTGGAGCTAAACAAGGTCTAAAAACATGTTTATGGCACTAAACAAGGTCTAAAAACATGTTTGTGACACTAAACAAGGTCTAAAAACATGTTTGTGACACTAAACAAGGTCTAAAATGATGTTTGTGACACTAAACAAGGTCTAAAAACATGTTTGTGGCACTAAACAAGGTCTAAAATGATGTTTGTGGAGCTAAACAAGGTCTAAAATCATGTTTGTGGCACTAAACAAGGTCTAAAATGATGTTTGTGGCACTAAACAAGGTCTAAAATGATGTTTGTGGAGCTAAACAAGGTCTAAAATCATGTTTGTGGCACTAAACAAGGTCTAAAATCATGTTTGTGGCACTAAACAAGGTCTAAAATGATGTTTGTGGAGCTAAACAAGGTCTAAAAACATGTTTATGGCACTAAACAAGGTCTAAAATGATGTTTGTGGCACTAAACAAGGTCTAAAATGATGTTTGTGGAGCTAAACAAGGTCTAAAAACATGTTTGTGACACTAAACAAGGTCTAAAATCATGTTTGTGGCACTAAACAAGGTCTAAAAACATGTTTGTGACACTAAACAAGGTCTAAAAACATGTTTGTGACACTAAACAAGGTCTAAAAACATGTTTGTGACACTAAACAAGGTCTAAAATGATGTTTGTGGAGCTAAACAAGGTCTAAAATCATGTTTGTGACACTAAACAAGGTCTAAAATGATGTTTGTGACACTAAACAAGGTCTAAAATCATGTTTGTGGCACTAAACAAGGTCTAAAATGATGTTTGTGGAGCTAAACAAGGTCTAAAAACATGTTTATGGCACTAAACAAGGTCTAAAATCATGTTTGTGGCACTAAACAAGGTCTAAAAACATGTTTGTGACACTAAACAAGGTCTAAAATCATGTTTGTGACACTAAACAAGGTCTAAAATGATGTTTGTGGAGCTAAACAAGGTCTAAAAACATGTTTATGGCACTAAACAAGGTCTAAAAACATGTTTGTGACACTAAACAAGGTCTAAAAACATGTTTGTGACACTAAACAAGGTCTAAAAACATGTTTGTGACACTAAACAAGGTCTAAAATGATGTTTGTGGAGCTAAACAAGCTCTAAAAACATGTTTGTGACACTAAACAAGGTCTAAAATCATGTTTGTGGCACTAAACAAGGTCTAAAATCATGTTTGTGACACTAAACAAGGTCTAAAAACATGTTTATGGCACTAAACAAGGTCTAAAAACATGTTTGTGACACTAAACAAGGTCTAAAAACATGTTTGTGACACTAAACAAGGTCTAAAAACATGTTTGTGACACTAAACAAGGTCTAAAATCATGTTTGTGACACTAAACAAGGTCTAAAATGATGTTTGTGACACTAAACAAGGTCTAAAATGATGTTTGTGGAGCTAAACAAGGTCTAAAAACATGTTTATGGCACTAAACAAGGTCTAAAAACATGTTTGTGACTCTAAACAAGGTCTAAAAACATGTTTGTGACACT
This sequence comes from Oncorhynchus clarkii lewisi, assembly GCF_045791955.1. Classification (NCBI taxonomy): domain Eukaryota; kingdom Metazoa; phylum Chordata; class Actinopteri; order Salmoniformes; family Salmonidae; genus Oncorhynchus; species Oncorhynchus clarkii. The sequence continues at coordinate 27,170 of NW_027258051.1, read as the reverse complement.
AAACAAGGTCTAAAATGATGTTTGTGACACTAAACAAGGTCTAAAAACATGTTTGTGGCACTAAACAAGGTCTAAAATGATGTTTGTGGAGCTAAACAAGGTCTAAAATCATGTTTGTGGCACTAAACAAGGTCTAAAATGATGTTTGTGGCACTAAACAAGGTCTAAAATGATGTTTGTGGAGCTAAACAAGCTCTAAAAACATGTTTGTGACACTAAACAAGGTCTAAAATCATGTTTGTGGCACTAAACAAGGTCTAAAATCATGTTTGTGACACTAAACAAGGTCTAAAAACATGTTTATGGCACTAAACAAGGTCTAAAAACATGTTTGTGACACTAAACAAGGTCTAAAAACATGTTTGTGACACTAAACAAGGTCTAAAAACATGTTTGTGACACTAAACAAGGTCTAAAATCATGTTTGTGACACTAAACAAGGTCTAAAATCATGTTTGTGACACTAAACAAGGTCTAAAATCATGTTTGTGGCACTAAACAAGGTCTAAAAACATGTTTGTGGCACTAAACAAGGTCTAAAAACATGTTTGTGACACTAAACAAGGTCTAAAATCATGTTTGTGGCACTAAACAAGGTCTAAAATCATGTTTGTGACACTAAACAAGGTCTAAAAACATGTTTGTGGCACTAAACAAGGTCTAAACAAGGTCTAAAAACATGTTTGTGACACTAAACAAGGTCTAAAAACATGTTTGTGACACTAAACAAGGTCTAAAATCATGTTTGTGACACTAAACAAGGTCTAAAATCATGTTTGTGACACTAAACAAGGTCTAAAATGATGTTTGTGGAGCTAAACAAGGTCTAAAAACATGTTTATGGCACTAAACAAGGTCTAAAAACATGTTTGTGACACTAAACAAGGTCTAAAAACATGTTTGTGACACTAAACAAGGTCTAAAATGATGTTTGTGACACTAAACAAGGTCTAAAAACATGTTTGTGGCACTAAACAAGGTCTAAAATGATGTTTGTGGAGCTAAACAAGGTCTAAAATCATGTTTGTGGCACTAAACAAGGTCTAAAATGATGTTTGTGGCACTAAACAAGGTCTAAAATGATGTTTGTGGAGCTAAACAAGGTCTAAAATCATGTTTGTGGCACTAAACAAGGTCTAAAATCATGTTTGTGGCACTAAACAAGGTCTAAAATGATGTTTGTGGAGCTAAACAAGGTCTAAAAACATGTTTATGGCACTAAACAAGGTCTAAAATGATGTTTGTGGCACTAAACAAGGTCTAAAATGATGTTTGTGGAGCTAAACAAGGTCTAAAAACATGTTTGTGACACTAAACAAGGTCTAAAATCATGTTTGTGGCACTAAACAAGGTCTAAAAACATGTTTGTGACACTAAACAAGGTCTAAAAACATGTTTGTGACACTAAACAAGGTCTAAAAACATGTTTGTGACACTAAACAAGGTCTAAAATGATGTTTGTGGAGCTAAACAAGGTCTAAAATCATGTTTGTGACACTAAACAAGGTCTAAAATGATGTTTGTGACACTAAACAAGGTCTAAAATCATGTTTGTGGCACTAAACAAGGTCTAAAATGATGTTTGTGGAGCTAAACAAGGTCTAAAAACATGTTTATGGCACTAAACAAGGTCTAAAATCATGTTTGTGGCACTAAACAAGGTCTAAAAACATGTTTGTGACACTAAACAAGGTCTAAAATCATGTTTGTGACACTAAACAAGGTCTAAAATGATGTTTGTGGAGCTAAACAAGGTCTAAAAACATGTTTATGGCACTAAACAAGGTCTAAAAACATGTTTGTGACACTAAACAAGGTCTAAAAACATGTTTGTGACACTAAACAAGGTCTAAAAACATGTTTGTGACACTAAACAAGGTCTAAAATGATGTTTGTGGAGCTAAACAAGGTCTAAAAACATGTTTGTGACACTAAACAAGGTCTAAAATCATGTTTGTGGCACTAAACAAGGTCTAAAATCATGTTTGTGACACTAAACAAGGTCTAAAAACATGTTTATGGCACTAAACAAGGTCTAAAAACATGTTTGTGACACTAAACAAGGTCTAAAAACATGTTTGTGACACTAAACAAGGTCTAAAAACATGTTTGTGACACTAAACAAGGTCTAAAATCATGTTTGTGACACTAAACAAGGTCTAAAATGATGTTTGTGACACTAAACAAGGTCTAAAATGATGTTTGTGGAGCTAAACAAGGTCTAAAAACATGTTTATGGCACTAAACAAGGTCTAAAAACATGTTTGTGACACTAAACAAGGTCTAAAAACATGTTTGTGACACTAAACAAGGTCTAAAATGATGTTTGTGACACTAAACAAGGTCTAAAAACATGTTTGTGGCACTAAACAAGGTCTAAAATGATGTTTGTGGAGCTAAACAAGGTCTAAAATCATGTTTGTGGCACTAAACAAGGTCTAAAATGATGTTTGTGGCACTAAACAAGGTCTAAAATGATGTTTGTGGAGCTAAACAAGCTCTAAAAACATGTTTGTGACACTAAACAAGGTCTAAAATCATGTTTGTGGCACTAAACAAGGTCTAAAATCATGTTTGTGACACTAAACAAGGTCTAAAAACATGTTTATGGCACTAAACAAGGTCTAAAAACATGTTTGTGACACTAAACAAGGTCTAAAAACATGTTTGTGACACTAAACAAGGTCTAAAAACATGTTTGTGACACTAAACAAGGTCTAAAATCATGTTTGTGACACTAAACAAGGTCTAAAATCATGTTTGTGACACTAAACAAGGTCTAAAATGATGTTTGTGGAGCTAAACAAGGTCTAAAAACATGTTTATGGCACTAAACAAGGTCTAAAAACATGTTTGTGACACTAAACAAGGTCTAAAAACATGTTTGTGACACTAAACAAGGTCTAAAATGATGTTTGTGACACTAAACAAGGTCTAAAATCATGTTTGTGGCACTAAACAAGGTCTAAAATGATGTTTGTGGCACTAAACAAGGTCTAAAATGATGTTTGTGGAGCTAAACAAGGTCTAAAATCATGTTTGTGGCACTAAACAAGGTCTAAAATCATGTTTGTGGCACTAAACAAGGTCTAAAATGATGTTTGTCGAGCTAAACAAGGTCTAAAAACATGTTTATGGCACTAAACAAGGTCTAAAATGATGTTTGTGGCACTAAACAAGGTCTAAAATGATGTTTGTGGAGCTAAACAAGGTCTAAAAACATGTTTGTGACACTAAACAAGGTCTAAAATCATGTTTGTGGCACTAAACAAGGTCTAAAAACATGTTTGTGACACTAAACAAGGTCTAAAAACATGTTTGTGACACTAAACAAGGTCTAAAAACATGTTTGTGACACTAAACAAGGTCTAAAATGATGTTTGTGGAGCTAAACAAGGTCTAAAAACATGTTTGTGACACTAAACAAGGTCTAAAATCATGTTTGTGGCACTAAACAAGGTCTAAAATCATGTTTGTGACACTAAACAAGGTCTAAAAACATGTTTGTGACACTAAACAAGGTCTAAAAACATGTTTGTGACACTAAACAAGGTCTAAAAACATGTTTGTGGAGCTAAACAAGGTCTAAAATCATGTTTGTGACACTAAACAAGGTCTAAAATGATGTTTGTGGAGCTAAACAAGGTCTAAAAACATGTTTGCGGCACTAAACAAGGTCTAAAATCATGTTTGTGGCACTAAACAAGGTCTAAAATGATGTTTGCGGCACTAAACAAGGTCTAAAAACATGTTTGTGACACTAAACAAGGTCTAAAAACATGTTTGTGGAGCTAAACAAGGTCTAAAATCATGTTTGTGACACTAAACAAGGTCTAAAATGATGTTTGTGGAGCTAAACAAGGTCTAAAAACATGTTTGTGGCACTAAACAAGGTCTAAAATCATGTTTGTGGCACTAAACAAGGTCTAAAATGATGTTTGTGGAGCTAAACAAGGTCTAAAATCATGTTTGTGGCACTAAACAAGGTCTAAAAACATGTTTGTGGCACTAAACAAGGTCTAAAAACATGTTTATGGCACTAAACAAGGTCTAAAAACATGTTTGTGACACTAAACAAGGTCTAAAAACATGTTTGTGGCACTAAACAAGGTCTAAAAACATGTTTGTGACACTAAACAAGGTCTAAAATCATGTTTGTGACACTAAACAAGGTCTAAAATCATGTTTGTGACACTAAACAAGGTCTAAAAACATGTTTATGACACTAAACAAGGTCTAAAAACATGTTTGTGACACTAAACAAGGTCTAAAAACATGTTTGTGACACTAAACAAGGTCTAAAAACATGTTTGTGACACTAAACAAGGTCTAAAAACATGTTTGTGACACTAAACAAGGTCTAAAATGATGTTTGTGGAGCTAAACAAGCTCTAAAAACATGTTTGTGACACTAAACAAGGTCTAAAATCATGTTTGTGGCACTAAACAAGGTCTAAAATGATGTTTGTGGAGCTAAACAAGGTCTAAAAACATGTTTATGGCACTAAACAAGGTCTAAAAACATGTTTGTGACACTAAACAAGGTCTAAAAACATGTTTGTGACACTAAACAAGGTCTAAAATGATGTTTGTGGAGCTAAACAAGGTCTAAAAACATGTTTGTGACACTAAACAAGGTATAAAATCATGTTTGTGGCACTAAACAAGGTCTAAAATCATGTTTGTGACACTAAACAAGGTCTAAAATGATGTTTGTGGAGCTAAACAAGGTCTAAAAACATGTTTATGGCACTAAACAAGGTCTAAAAACATGTTTGTGACACTAAACAAGGTCTAAAAACATGTTTGTGACACTAAACAAGGTCTAAAAACATGTTTGTGACACTAAACAAGGTCTAAAATGATGTTTGTGGAGCTAAACAAGGTCTAAAAACATGTTTATGGCACTAAACAAGGTCTAAAAACATGTTTGTGACACTAAACAAGGTCTAAAATCATGTTTGTGACACTAAACAAGGTCTAAAATCATGTTTGTGACACTAAACAAGGTCTAAAAACATGTTTGTGACACTAAACAAGGTCTAAAATGATGTTTGTGGAGCTAAACAAGGTCTAAAATCATGTTTGTGACACTAAACAAGGTCTAAAATGATGTTTGTGACACTAAACAAGGTCTAAAATCATGTTTGTGGCACTAAACAAGGTCTAAAATGATGTTTGTGGAGCTAAACAAGGTCTAAAAACATGTTTATGGCACTAAACAAGGTCTAAAATCATGTTTGTGGCACTAAACAAGGTCTAAAAACATGTTTGTGACACTAAACAAGGTCTAAAATCATGTTTGTGACACTAAACAAGGTCTAAAATGATGTTTGTGGAGCTAAACAAGGTCTAAAAACATGTTTGTGACACTAAACAAGGTCTAAAAACATGTTTGTGACACTAAACAAGGTCTAAAATGATGTTTGTGGAGCTAAACAAGGTCTAAAATCATGTTTGTGGCACTAAACAAGGTCTAAAATCATGTTTGTGGCACTAAACAAGGTCTAAAATGATGTTTGTGGAGCTAAACAAGGTCTAAAAACATGTTTGTGGCACTAAACAAGGTCTAAAATGATGTTTGTGGCACTAAACAAGGTCTAAAATGATGTTTGTGGAGCTAAACAAGGTCTAAAAACATGTTTGTGACACTAAACAAGGTCTAAAATCATGTTTGTGGCACTAAACAAGGTCTAAAAACATGTTTGTGACACTAAACAAGGTCTAAAAACATGTTTGTGACACTAAACAAGGTCTAAAATGATGTTTGTGGAGCTAAACAAGCTCTAAAAACATGTTTGTGACACTAAACAAGGTCTAAAATCATGTTTGTGGCACTAAACAAGGTCTAAAATCATGTTTGTGACACTAAACAAGGTCTAAAAACATGTTTGTGACACTAAACAAGGTCTAAAAACATGTTTGTGACACTAAACAAGGTCTAAAAACATGTTTGTGGAGCTAAACAAGGTCTAAAATCATGTTTGTGACACTAAACAAGGTCTAAAATGATGTTTGTGGAGCTAAACAAGGTCTAAAAACATGTTTGCGGCACTAAACAAGGTCTAAAATCATGTTTGTGGCACTAAACAAGGTCTAAAATGATGTTTGCGGCACTAAACAAGGTCTAAAAACATGTTTGTGACTCTAAACAAGGTCTAAAAACATGTTTGTGGAGCTAAACAAGGTCTAAAATCATGTTTGTGACACTAAACAAGGTCTAAAATGATGTTTGTGGAGCTAAACAAGGTCTAAAAACATGTTTGTGGCACTAAACAAGGTCTAAAATCATGTTTGTGGCACTAAACAAGGTCTAAAATGATGTTTGTGGAGCTAAACAAGGTCTAAAATCATGTTTGTGGCACTAAACAAGGTCTAAAATCATGTTTGTGGCACTAAACAAGGTCTAAAATCATGTTTGTGACACTAAACAAGGTCTAAAAACATGTTTATGGCACTAAACAAGGTCTAAAAACATGTTTATGGCACTAAACAAGGTCTAAAAACATGTTTATGGCACTAAACAAGGTCTAAAAACATGTTTGTGACACTAAACAAGGTCTAAAATCATGTTTGTGACACTAAACAAGGTCTAAAATCATGTTTGTGACACTAAACAAGGTCTAAAAACATGTTTATGGCACTAAACAAGGTCTAAAAACATGTTTGTGACACTAAACAAGGTCTAAAAACATGTTTGTGACACTAAACAAGGTCTAAAATGATGTTTGTGGAGCTAAACAAGCTCTAAAAACATGTTTGTGACACTAAACAAGGTCTAAAATCATGTTTGTGGCACTAAACAAGGTCTAAAATCATGTTTGTGACACTAAACAAGGTCTAAAAACATGTTTATGGCACTAAACAAGGTCTAAAAACATGTTTGTGACACTAAACAAGGTCTAAAAACATGTTTGTGACACTAAACAAGGTCTAAAATCATGTTTGTGACACTAAACAAGGTCTAAAATCATGTTTGTGACACTAAACAAGGTCTAAAATGATGTTTGTGGAGCTAAACAAGGTCTAAAAACATGTTTATGGCACTAAACAAGGTCTAAAAACATGTTTGTGACACTAAACAAGGTCTAAAAACATGTTTGTGACACTAAACAAGGTCTAAAATGATGTTTGTGACACTAAACAAGGTCTAAAAACATGTTTGTGACACTAAACAAGGTCTAAAATGATGTTTGTGGAGCTAAACAAGGTCTAAAATCATGTTTGTGACACTAAACAAGGTCTAAAATCATGTTTGTGGCACTAAACAAGGTCTAAAATGATGTTTGTGGAGCTAAACAAGGTCTAAAAACATGTTTGTGACACTAAACAAGGTCTAAAATCATGTTTGTGACACTAAACAAGGTCTAAAATGATGTTTGTGGAGCTAAACAAGGTCTAAAAACATGTTTATGGCACTAAACAAGGTCTAAAAACATGTTTGTGACACTAAACAAGGTCTAAAAACATGTTTGTGACACTAAACAAGGTCTAAAAACATGTTTGTGACACTAAACAAGGTCTAAAAACATGTTTGTGACACTAAACAAGGTCTAAAATGATGTTTGTGGAGCTAAACAAGGTCTAAAAACATGTTTATGGCACTAAACAAGGTCTAAAAACATGTTTGTGACACTAAACAAGGTCTAAAATCATGTTTGTGACACTAAACAAGGTCTAAAATGATGTTTGTGACACTAAACAAGGTCTAAAATGATGTTTGTGGAGCTAAACAAGGTCTAAAAACATGTTTGTGGCACTAAACAAGGTCTAAAAACATGTTTGTGACACTAAACAAGGTCTAAAATGATGTTTGTGGAGCTAAACAAGGTCTAAAATCATGTTTGTGACACTAAACAAGGTCTAAAATGATGTTTGTGACACTAAACAAGGTCTAAAATCATGTTTGTGGCACTAAACAAGGTCTAAAATGATGTTTGTGGAGCTAAACAAGGTCTAAAAACATGTTTATGGCACTAAACAAGGTCTAAAAACATGTTTGTGACACTAAACAAGGTCTAAAAACATGTTTGTGACACTAAACAAGGTCTAAAAACATGTTTGTGACACTAAACAAGGTCTAAAATGATGTTTGTGGAGCTAAACAAGGTCTAAAAACATGTTTGTGACACTAAACAAGGTCTAAAATCATGTTTGTGGCACTAAACAAGGTCTAAAATCATGTTTGTGACACTAAACAAGGTCTAAAAACATGTTTATGGCACTAAACAAGGTCTAAAAACATGTTTGTGACACTAAACAAGGTCTAAAAACATGTTTGTGACACTAAACAAGGTCTAAAACATGTTTGTGACACTAAACAAGGTCTAAAATCATGTTTGTGACACTAAACAAGGTCTAAAATCATGTTTGTGACACTAAACAAGGTCTAAAATGATGTTTGTGGAGCTAAACAAGGTCTAAAAACATGTTTATGGCACTAAACAAGGTCTAAAAACATGTTTGTGACACTAAACAAGGTCTAAAAACATGTTTGTGACACTAAACAAGGTCTAAAATGATGTTTGTGACACTAAACAAGGTCTAAAAACATGTTTGTGGCACTAAACAAGGTCTAAAATGATGTTTGTGGAGCTAAACAAGGTCTAAAATCATGTTTGTGGCACTAAACAAGGTCTAAAATGATGTTTGTGGCACTAAACAAGGTCTAAAATGATGTTTGTGGAGCTAAACAAGGTCTAAAATCATGTTTGTGGCACTAAACAAGGTCTAAAATCATGTTTGTGGCACTAAACAAGGTCTAAAATGATGTTTGTGGAGCTAAACAAGGTCTAAAAACATGTTTATGGCACTAAACAAGGTCTAAAATGATGTTTGTGGCACTAAACAAGGTCTAAAATGATGTTTGTGGAGCTAAACAAGGTCTAAAAACATGTTTGTGACACTAAACAAGGTCTAAAATCATGTTTGTGGCACTAAACAAGGTCTAAAAACATGTTTGTGACACTAAACAAGGTCTAAAAACATGTTTGTGACACTAAACAAGGTCTAAAAACATGTTTGTGACACTAAACAAGGTCTAAAATGATGTTTGTGGAGCTAAACAAGCTCTAAAAACATGTTTGTGACACTAAACAAGGTCTAAAATCATGTTTGTGGCACTAAACAAGGTCTAAAATCATGTTTGTGACACTAAACAAGGTCTAAAAACATGTTTGTGACACTAAACAAGGTCTAAAAACATGTTTGTGACACTAAACAAGGTCTAAAATGATGTTTGTGGAGCTAAACAAGGTCTAAAAACATGTTTGTGGCACTAAACAAGGTCTAAAATCATGTTTGTGGCACTAAACAAGGTCTAAAATGATGTTTGCGGCACTAAACAAGGTCTAAAAACATGTTTGTGACACTAAACAAGGTCTAAAAACATGTTTGTGGAGCTAAACAAGGTCTAAAATCATGTTTGTGACACTAAACAAGGTCTAAAATCATGTTTGTGACACTAAACAAGGTCTAAAATCATGTTTGTGACACTAAACAAGGTCTAAAATGATGTTTGTGGAGCTAAACAAGGTCTAAAAACATGTTTATGGCACTAAACAAGGTCTAAAAACATGTTTGTGACACTAAACAAGGTCTAAAAACATGTTTGTGACACTAAACAAGGTCTAAAATGATGTTTGTGACACTAAACAAGGTCTAAAAACATGTTTGTGGCACTAAACAAGGTCTAAAATGATGTTTGTGGAGCTAAACAAGGTCTAAAATCATGTTTGTGGCACTAAACAAGGTCTAAAATGATGTTTGTGGCACTAAACAAGGTCTAAAATGATGTTTGTGGAGCTAAACAAGGTCTAAAATCATGTTTGTGGCACTAAACAAGGTCTAAAATCATGTTTGTGGCACTAAACAAGGTCTAAAATGATGTTTGTGGAGCTAAACAAGGTCTAAAAACATGTTTATGGCACTAAACAAGGTCTAAAATGATGTTTGTGGCACTAAACAAGGTCTAAAATGATGTTTGTGGAGCTAAACAAGGTCTAAAAACATGTTTGTGACACTAAACAAGGTCTAAAATCATGTTTGTGGCACTAAACAAGGTCTAAAAACATGTTTGTGACACTAAACAAGGTCTAAAAACATGTTTGTGACACTAAACAAGGTCTAAAAACATGTTTGTGACACTAAACAAGGTCTAAAATGATGTTTGTGGAGCTAAACAAGCTCTAAAAACATGTTTGTGACACTAAACAAGGTCTAAAATCATGTTTGTGGCACTAAACAAGGTCTAAAATCATGTTTGTGACACTAAACAAGGTCTAAAAACATGTTTGTGACACTAAACAAGGTCTAAAAACATGTTTGTGACACTAAACAAGGTCTAAAAACATGTTTGTGGAGCTAAACAAGGTCTAAAATCATGTTTGTGACACTAAACAAGGTCTAAAATGATGTTTGTGGAGCTAAACAAGGTCTAAAAACATGTTTGCGGCACTAAACAAGGTCTAAAATCATGTTTGTGGCACTAAACAAGGTCTAAAATGATGTTTGCGGCACTAAACAAGGTCTAAAAACATGTTTGTGACACTAAACAAGGTCTAAAAACATGTTTGTGGAGCTAAACAAGGTCTAAAATCATGTTTGTGACACTAAACAAGGTCTAAAATGATGTTTGTGGAGCTAAACAAGGTCTAAAAACATGTTTGTGGCACTAAACAAGGTCTAAAATCATGTTTGTGGCACTAAACAAGGTCTAAAATGATGTTTGTGGAGCTAAACAAGGTCTAAAATCATGTTTGTGGCACTAAACAAGGTCTAAAAACATGTTTGTGGCACTAAACAAGGTCTAAAAACATGTTTGTGGCACTAAACAAGGTCTAAAAACATGTTTGTGACACTAAACAAGGTCTAAAAACATGTTTATGGCACTAAACAAGGTCTAAAAACATGTTTGTGGCACTAAACAAGGTCTAAAAACATGTTTGTGACACTAAACAAGGTCTAAAAACATGTTTGTGACACTAAACAAGGTCTAAAAACATGTTTGTGACACTAAACAAGGTCTAAAATGATGTTTGTGGAGCTAAACAAGGTCTAAAAACATGTTTGTGGCACTAAACAAGGTCTAAAATCATGTTTGTGGCACTAAACAAGGTCTAAAATGATGTTTGCGGCACTAAACAAGGTCTAAAAACATGTTTGTGACACTAAACAAGGTCTAAAAACATGTTTGTGGAGCTAAACAAGGTCTAAAATCATGTTTGTGACACTAAACAAGGTCTAAAATGATGTTTGTGGAGCTAAACAAGGTCTAAAAACATGTTTGTGGCACTAAACAAGGTCTAAAATCATGTTTGTGGCACTAAACAAGGTCTAAAATGATGTTTGTGGAGCTAAACAAGGTCTAAAATCATGTTTGTGGCACTAAACAAGGTCTAAAAACATGTTTGTGGCACTAAACAAGGTCTAAAAACATGTTTATGGCACTAAACAAGGTCTAAAAACATGTTTGTGACACTAAACAAGGTCTAAAAACATGTTTGTGGCACTAAACAAGGTCTAAAAACATGTTTGTGACACTAAACAAGGTCTAAAATCATGTTTGTGACACTAAACAAGGTCTAAAATCATGTTTGTGACACTAAACAAGGTCTAAAAACATGTTTGTGGCACTAAACAAGGTCTAAAAACATGTTTGTGACACTAAACAAGGTCTAAAAACATGTTTGTGACACTAAACAAGGTCTAAAAACATGTTTGTGACACTAAACAAGGTCTAAAATGATGTTTGTGGAGCTAAACAAGCTCTAAAAACATGTTTGTGACACTAAACAAGGTCTAAAATCATGTTTGTGGCACTAAACAAGGTCTAAAATCATGTTTGTGACACTAAACAAGGTCTAAAAACATGTTTGTGGCACTAAACAAGGTCTAAAAACATGTTTGTGACACTAAACAAGGTCTAAAAACATGTTTGTGACACTAAACAAGGTCTAAAATGATGTTTGTGACACTAAACAAGGTCTAAAAACATGTTTGTGACACTAAACAAGGTCTAAAATCATGTTTGTGGCACTAAACAAGGTCTAAAATCATGTTTGTGACACTAAACAAGGTCTAAAAACATGTTTGTGGCACTAAACAAGGTCTAAAAACATGTTTGTGACACTAAACAAGGTCTAAAATGATGTTTGTGACACTAAACAAGGTCTAAAAACATGTTTGTGACACTAAACAAGGTCTAAAATGATGTTTGTGACACTAAACAAGGTCTAAAATCATGTTTGTGGCACTAAACAAGGTCTAAAATGATGTTTGTGGAGCTAAACAAGGTCTAAAAACATGTTTGTGGCACTAAACAAGGTCTAAAATCATGTTTGTGGCACTAAACAAGGTCTAAAAACATGTTTGTGACACTAAACAAGGTCTAAAATCATGTTTGTGACACTAAACAAGGTCTAAAATCATGTTTGTGACACTAAACAAGGTCTAAAAACATGTTTGTGGCACTAAACAAGGTCTAAAAACATGTTTGTGACACTAAACAAGGTCTAAAAACATGTTTGTGACACTAAACAAGGTCTAAAAACATGTTTGTGACACTAAACAAGGTCTAAAATGATGTTTGTGGAGCTAAACAAGCTCTAAAAACATGTTTGTGACACTAAACAAGGTCTAAAATCATGTTTGTGGCACTAAACAAGGTCTAAAATCATGTTTGTGACACTAAACAAGGTCTAAAAACATGTTTATGGCACTAAACAAGGTCTAAAAACATGTTTGTGACACTAAACAAGGTCTAAAAACATGTTTGTGACACTAAACAAGGTCTAAAATCATGTTTGTGACACTAAACAAGGTCTAAAAACATGTTTGTGACACTAAACAAGGTCTAAAATGATGTTTGTGGCACTAAACAAGGTCTAAAATCATGTTTGTGACACTAAACAAGGTCTAAAATGATGTTTGTGACACTAAACAAGGTCTAAAAACATGTTTGTGACACTAAACAAGGTCTAAAATGATGTTTGTGACACTAAACAAGGTCTAAAATCATGTTTGTGGCACTAAACAAGGTCTAAAATGATGTTTGTGGAGCTAAACAAGGTCTAAAAACATGTTTGTGGCACTAAACAAGGTCTAAAATCATGTTTGTGGCACTAAACAAGGTCTAAAAACATGTTTGTGACACTAAACAAGGTCTAAAATGATGTTTGTGACACTAAACAAGGTCTAAAAACATGTTTGTGACACTAAACAAGGTCTAAAATGATGTTTGTGACACTAAACAAGGTCTAAAATCATGTTTGTGGCACTAAACAAGGTCTAAAATCATGTTTGTGACACTAAACAAGGTCTAAAAACATGTTTGTGGCACTAAACAAGGTCTAAAAACATGTTTGTGACACTAAACAAGGTCTAAAAACATGTTTGTGACACTAAACAAGGTCTAAAAACATGTTTGTGACACTAAACAAGGTCTAAAATGATGTTTGTGACACTAAACAAGGTCTAAAAACATGTTTGTGACACTAAACAAGGTCTAAAATGATGTTTGTGGAGCTAAACAAGGTCTAAAATCATGTTTGTGACACTAAACAAGGTCTAAAATGATGTTTGTGACACTAAACAAGGTCTAAAATCATGTTTGTGGCACTAAACAAGGTCTAAAATGATGTTTGTGGAGCTAAACAAGGTCTAAAAACATGTTTGTGGCACTAAACAAGGTCTAAAATCATGTTTGTGACACTAAACAAGGTCTAAAAACATGTTTGTGACACTAAACAAGGTCTAAAATCATGTTTGTGACACTAAACAAGGTCTAAAATGAAGTTTGTGGAGCTAAACAAGGTCTAAAAACATGTTTATGGCACTAAACAAGGTCTAAAAACATGTTTGTGACACTAAACAAGGTCTAAAAACATGTTTGTGACACTAAACAAGGTCTAAAAACATGTTTGTGACACTAAACAAGGTCTAAAATGATGTTTGTGGAGCTAAACAAGCTCTAAAAACATGTTTGTGACACTAAACAAGGTCTAAAATCATGTTTGTGGCACTAAACAAGGTCTAAAATCATGTTTGTGACACTAAACAAGGTCTAAAAACATGTTTATGGCACTAAACAAGGTCTAAAAACATGTTTGTGACACTAAACAAGGTCTAAAAACATGTTTGTGACACTAAACAAGGTCTAAAAACATGTTTGTGACACTAAACAAGGTCTAAAATGATGTTTGTGGAGCTAAACAAGGTCTAAAAACATGTTTATGGCACTAAACAAGGTCTAAAAACATGTTTGTGACACTAAACAAGGTCTAAAATCATGTTTGTGACACTAAACAAGGTCTAAAATCATGTTTGTGACACTAAACAAGGTCTAAAATGATGTTTGTGGAGCTAAACAAGGTCTAAAAACATGTTTATGGCACTAAACAAGGTCTAAAAACATGTTTGTGACACTAAACAAGGTCTAAAAACATGTTTGTGGCACTAAACAAGGTCTAAAATGATGTTTGTGGAGCTAAACAAGGTCTAAAATCATGTTTGTGGCACTAAACAAGGTCTAAAATCATGTTTGTGGCACTAAACAAGGTCTAAAATGATGTTTATGGCACTAAACAAGGTCTAAAATGATGTTTGTGACACTAAACAAGGTCTAAAATCATGTTTGTGGCACTAAACAAGGTCTAAAATGATGTTTGTGGAGCTAAACAAGGTCTAAAAACATGTTTATGGCACTAAACAAGGTCTAAAATCATGTTTGTGACACTAAACAAGGTCTAAAAACATGTTTGTGACACTAAACAAGGTCTAAAATCATGTTTGTGACACTAAACAAGGTCTAAAATGATGTTTGTGGAGCTAAACAAGGTCTAAAAACATGTTTGTGGCACTAAACAAGGTCTAAAAACATGTTTGTGACACTAAACAAGGTCTAAAAACATGTTTGTGACACTAAACAAGGTCTAAAAACATGTTTGTGACACTAAACAAGGTCTAAAATGATGTTTGTGGAGCTAAACAAGGTCTAAAAACATGTTTGTGACACTAAACAAGGTCTAAAATCATGTTTGTGGCACTAAACAAGGTCTAAAATCATGTTTGTGACACTAAACAAGGTCTAAAAACATGTTTATGGCACTAAACAAGGTCTAAAAACATGTTTGTGACACTAAACAAGGTCTAAAAACATGTTTGTGACACTAAACAAGGTCTAAAAACATGTTTGTGACACTAAACAAGGTCTAAAATGATGTTTGTGGAGCTAAACAAGGTCTAAAAACATGTTTATGGCACTAAACAAGGTCTAAAAACATGTTTGTGACACTAAACAAGGTCTAAAATCATGTTTGTGACACTAAACAAGGTCTAAAATCATGTTTGTGACACTAAACAAGGTCTAAAATGATGTTTGTGGAGCTAAACAAGGTCTAAAAACATGTTTGTGGCACTAAACAAGGTCTAAAAACATGTTTGTGACACTAAACAAGGTCTAAAAACATGTTTGTGGCACTAAACAAGGTCTAAAATGATGTTTGTGGAGCTAAACAAGGTCTAAAATCATGTTTGTGGCACTAAACAAGATCTAAAATCATGTTTGTGGCACTAAACAAGGTCTAAAATGATGTTTATGGCACTAAACAAGGTCTAAAATGATGTTTGTGGCACTAAACAAGGTCTAAAATGATGTTTGTGGAGCTAAACAAGGTCTAAAAACATGTTTGTGACACTAAACAAGGTCTAAAATCATGTTTGTGGCACTAAACAAGGTCTAAAAACATGTTTGTGACACTAAACAAGGTCTAAAAACATGTTTGTGACACTAAACAAGGTCTAAAAACATGTTTGTGGCACTAAACAAGGTCTAAAATGATGTTTGTGGAGCTAAACAAGGTCTAAAATCATGTTTGTGGCACTAAACAAGGTCTAAAATCATGTTTGTGGCACTAAACAAGGTCTAAAATGATGTTTATGGCACTAAACAAGGTCTAAAATGATGTTTGTGGCACTAAACAAGGTCTAAAATGATGTTTGTGGAGCTAAACAAGGTCTAAAAACATGTTTGTGACACTAAACAAGGTCTAAAATCATGTTTGTGGCACTAAACAAGGTCTAAAAACATGTTTGTGACACTAAACAAGGTCTAAAAACATGTTTGTGACACTAAACAAGGTCTAAAAACATGTTTGTGACACTAAACAAGGTCTAAAATGATGTTTGTGGAGCTAAACAAGGTCTAAAAACATGTTTGTGACACTAAACAAGGTCTAAAATCATGTTTGTGGCACTAAACAAGGTCTAAAATCATGTTTGTGACACTAAACAAGGTCTAAAAACATGTTTGTGACACTAAACAAGGTCTAAAAACATGTTTGTGGCACTAAACAAGGTCTAAAATGATGTTTGTGGAGCTAAACAAGGTCTAAAATCATGTTTGTGGCACTAAACAAGGTCTAAAATCATGTTTGTGGCACTAAACAAGGTCTAAAATGATGTTTATGGCACTAAACAAGGTCTAAAATGATGTTTGTGGCACTAAACAAGGTCTAAAATGATGTTTGTGGAGCTAAACAAGGTCTAAAATCATGTTTGTGGCACTAAACAAGATCTAAAATCATGTTTGTGGCACTAAACAAGGTCTAAAATGATGTTTATGGCACTAAACAAGGTCTAAAATGATGTTTGTGGCACTAAACAAGGTCTAAAATGATGTTTGTGGAGCTAAACAAGGTCTAAAAACATGTTTGTGACACTAAACAAGGTCTAAAATCATGTTTGTGGCACTAAACAAGGTCTAAAAACATGTTTGTGACACTAAACAAGGTCTAAAAACATGTTTGTGACACTAAACAAGGTCTAAAAACATGTTTGTGACACTAAACAAGGTCTAAAATGATGTTTGTGGAGCTAAACAAGCTCTAAAAACATGTTTGTGACACTAAACAAGGTCTAAAATCATGTTTGTGGCACTAAACAAGGTCTAAAATCATGTTTGTGACACTAAACAAGGTCTAAAATCATGTTTGCGGCACTAAACAAGGTCTAAAATCATGTTTGTGGCACTAAACAAGGTCTAAAATGATGTTTGCGGCACTAAACAAGGTCTAAAAACATGTTTGTGACTCTAAACAAGGTCTAAAAACATGTTTGTGGAGCTAAACAAGGTCTAAAATCATGTTTGTGACACTAAACAAGGTCTAAAATGATGTTTGTGGAGCTAAACAAGGTCTAAAAACATGTTTGTGGCACTAAACAAGGTCTAAAATCATGTTTGTGGCACTAAACAAGGTCTAAAATGATGTTTGTGGAGCTAAACAAGGTCTAAAATCATGTTTGTGGCACTAAACAAGGTCTAAAATCATGTTTGTGGCACTAAACAAGGTCTAAAATCATGTTTGTGACACTAAACAAGGTCTAAAAACATGTTTATGGCACTAAACAAGGTCTAAAAACATGTTTATGGCACTAAACAAGGTCTAAAAACATGTTTGTGACACTAAACAAGGTCTAAAAACATGTTTGTGGCACTAAACAAGGTCTAAAATGATGTTTGTGACACTAAACAAGGTCTAAAATCATGTTTGTGACACTAAACAAGGTCTAAAATCATGTTTGTGGCACTAAACAAGGTCTAAAATGATGTTTGTGGAGCTAAACAAGGTCTAAAAACATGTTTGTGACACTAAACAAGGTCTAAAATGATGTTTGTGACACTAAACAAGGTCTAAAAACATGTTTGTGACACTAAACAAGGTCTAAAATGATGTTTGTGGAGCTAAACAAGGTCTAAAATCATGTTTGTGACACTAAACAAGGTCTAAAATCATGTTTGTGGCACTAAACAAGGTCTAAAATGATGTTTGTGGAGCTAAACAAGGTCTAAAAACATGTTTGTGACACTAAACAAGGTCTAAAATCATGTTTGTGACACTAAACAAGGTCTAAAATGATGTTTGTGGAGCTAAACAAGGTCTAAAAACATGTTTATGGCACTAAACAAGGTCTAAAAACATGTTTGTGACACTAAACAAGGTCTAAAAACATGTTTGTGACACTAAACAAGGTC
Organism: Oncorhynchus clarkii lewisi; assembly: GCF_045791955.1. Classification (NCBI taxonomy): domain Eukaryota; kingdom Metazoa; phylum Chordata; class Actinopteri; order Salmoniformes; family Salmonidae; genus Oncorhynchus; species Oncorhynchus clarkii. Next base: position 9,139 of record NW_027258051.1, on the reverse strand, counting down.
TAAAAACATGTTTGTGACACTAAACAAGGTCTAAAAACATGTTTGTGACACTAAACAAGGTCTAAAATGATGTTTGTGGAGCTAAACAAGGTCTAAAAACATGTTTATGGCACTAAACAAGGTCTAAAAACATGTTTGTGACACTAAACAAGGTCTAAAATCATGTTTGTGACACTAAACAAGGTCTAAAATGATGTTTGTGACACTAAACACGGTCTAAAATGATGTTTGTGGAGCTAAACAGGGTCTAAAAACATGTTTATGGCACTAAACAAGGTCTAAAAACATGTTTGTGACACTAAACAAGGTCTAAAAACATGTTTGTGACACTAAACAAGGTCTAAAATGATGTTTGTGGAGCTAAACAAGGTCTAAAATCATGTTTGTGACACTAAACAAGGTCTAAAATGATGTTTGTGACACTAAACAAGGTCTAAAATCATGTTTGTGGCACTAAACAAGGTCTAAAATGATGTTTGTGGAGCTAAACAAGGTCTAAAAACATGTTTATGGCACTAAACAAGGTCTAAAATCATGTTTGTGGCACTAAACAAGGTCTAAAAACATGTTTGTGACACTAAACAAGGTCTAAAATCATGTTTGTGACACTAAACAAGGTCTAAAATGATGTTTGTGGAGCTAAACAAGGTCTAAAAACATGTTTATGGCACTAAACAAGGTCTAAAAACATGTTTGTGACACTAAACAAGGTCTAAAAACATGTTTGTGACACTAAACAAGGTCTAAAAACATGTTTGTGACACTAAACAAGGTCTAAAATGATGTTTGTGGAGCTAAACAAGCTCTAAAAACATGTTTGTGACACTAAACAAGGTCTAAAATCATGTTTGTGGCACTAAACAAGGTCTAAAATCATGTTTGTGACACTAAACAAGGTCTAAAAACATGTTTATGGCACTAAACAAGGTCTAAAAACATGTTTGTGACACTAAACAAGGTCTAAAAACATGTTTGTGACACTAAACAAGGTCTAAAAACATGTTTGTGACACTAAACAAGGTCTAAAATCATGTTTGTGACACTAAACAAGGTCTAAAATGATGTTTGTGGAGCTAAACAAGGTCTAAAAACATGTTTATGGCACTAAACAAGGTCTAAAAACATGTTTGTGACACTAAACTAAACAAGGTCTAAAAACATGTTTGTGACACTAAACAAGGTCTAAAATGATGTTTGTGACACTAAACAAGGTCTAAAAACATGTTTGTGGCACTAAACAAGGTCTAAAATGATGTTTGTGGAGCTAAACAAGGTCTAAAATCATGTTTGTGGCACTAAACAAGGTCTAAAATGATGTTTGTGGCACTAAACAAGGTCTAAAATGATGTTTGTGGAGCTAAACAAGGTCTAAAATCATGTTTGTGGCACTAAACAAGGTCTAAAATCATGTTTGTGGCACTAAACAAGGTCTAAAATGATGTTTGTGGAGCTAAACAAGGTCTAAAAACATGTTTATGGCACTAAACAAGGTCTAAAATGATGTTTGTGGCACTAAACAAGGTCTAAAATGATGTTTGTGGAGCTAAACAAGGTCTAAAAACATGTTTGTGACACTAAACAAGGTCTAAAATCATGTTTGTGGCACTAAACAAGGTCTAAAAACATGTTTGTGACACTAAACAAGGTCTAAAAACATGTTTGTGACACTAAACAAGGTCTAAAAACATGTTTGTGACACTAAACAAGGTCTAAAATGATGTTTGTGGAGCTAAACAAGCTCTAAAAACATGTTTGTGACACTAAACAAGGTCTAAAATCATGTTTGTGGCACTAAACAAGGTCTAAAATCATGTTTGTGACACTAAACAAGGTCTAAAAACATGTTTGTGACACTAAACAAGGTCTAAAAACATGTTTGTGACACTAAACAAGGTCTAAAAACATGTTTGTGGAGCTAAACAAGGTCTAAAATCATGTTTGTGACACTAAACAAGGTCTAAAATGATGTTTGTGGAGCTAAACAAGGTCTAAAAACATGTTTGCGGCACTAAACAAGGTCTAAAATCATGTTTGTGGCACTAAACAAGGTCTAAAATGATGTTTGCGGCACTAAACAAGGTCTAAAATGATGTTTGTGACACTAAACAAGGTCTAAAAACATGTTTGTGGAGCTAAACAAGGTCTAAAATCATGTTTGTGACACTAAACAAGGTCTAAAATGATGTTTGTGGAGCTAAACAAGGTCTAAAAACATGTTTGTGGCACTAAACAAGGTCTAAAATCATGTTTGTGGCACTAAACAAGGTCTAAAATGATGTTTGTGGAGCTAAACAAGGTCTAAAATCATGTTTGTGGCACTAAACAAGGTCTAAAAACATGTTTATGGCACTAAACAAGGTCTAAAAACATGTTTATGGCACTAAACAAGGTTTAAAAACATGTTTGTGACACTAAACAAGGTCTAAAAACATGTTTATGGCACTAAACAAGGTCTAAAAACATGTTTGTGACACTAAACAAGGTCTAAAATCATGTTTGTGACACTAAACAAGGTCTAAAATCATGTTTGTGACACTAAACAAGGTCTAAAAACATGTTTATGGCACTAAACAAGGTCTAAAAACATGTTTGTGACACTAAACAAGGTCTAAAAACATGTTTGTGGAGCTAAACAAGGTCTAAAAACATGTTTGTGGCACTAAACAAGGTCTAAAATCATGTTTGTGGCACTAAACAAGGTCTAAAATGATGTTTGTGGAGCTAAACAAGGTCTAAAATCATGTTTGTGGCACTAAACAAGGTCTAAAAACATGTTTATGGCACTAAACAAGGTCTAAAAACATGTTTATGGCACTAAACAAGGTCTAAAAACATGTTTGTGACACTAAACAAGGTCTAAAAACATGTTTATGGCACTAAACAAGGTCTAAAAACATGTTTGTGACACTAAACAAGGTCTAAAATCATGTTTGTGACACTAAACAAGGTCTAAAATCATGTTTGTGACACTAAACAAGGTCTAAAAACATGTTTATGGCACTAAACAAGGTCTAAAAACATGTTTGTGACACTAAACAAGGTCTAAAAACATGTTTGTGACACTAAACAAGGTCTAAAAACATGTTTGTGACACTAAACAAGGTCTAAAATGATGTTTGTGGAGGTAAACAAGCTCTAAAAACATGTTTGTGACACTAAACAAGGTCTAAAATCATGTTTGTGGCACTAAACAAGGTCTAAAATCATGTTTGTGGCACTAAACAAGGTCTAAAATCATGTTTGTGACACTAAACAAGGTCTAAAAACATGTTTGTGACACTAAACAAGGTCTAAAAACATGTTTGTGACACTAAACAAGGTCTAAAAACATGTTTGTGGAGCTAAACAAGGTCTAAAATCATGTTTGTGACACTAAACAAGGTCTAAAATGATGTTTGTGGAGCTAAACAAGGTCTAAAAACATGTTTGCGGCACTAAACAAGGTCTAAAATCATGTTTGTGGCACTAAACAAGGTCTAAAATGATGTTTGCGGCACTAAACAAGGTCTAAAATGATGTTTGTGACACTAAACAAGGTCTAAAAACATGTTTGTGGAGCTAAACAAGGTCTAAAATCATGTTTGTGACACTAAACAAGGTCTAAAATGATGTTTGTGGAGCTAAACAAGGTCTAAAAACATGTTTGTGGCACTAAACAAGGTCTAAAATCATGTTTGTGGCACTAAACAAGGTCTAAAATGATGTTTGTGGAGCTAAACAAGGTCTAAAATCATGTTTGTGGCACTAAACAAGGTCTAAAAACATGTTTATGGCACTAAACAAGGTCTAAAAACATGTTTATGGCACTAAACAAGGTTTAAAAACATGTTTGTGACACTAAACAAGGTCTAAAAACATGTTTATGGCACTAAACAAGGTCTAAAAACATGTTTGTGACACTAAACAAGGTCTAAAATCATGTTTGTGACACTAAACAAGGTCTAAAATCATGTTTGTGACACTAAACAAGGTCTAAAAACATGTTTATGGCACTAAACAAGGTCTAAAAACATGTTTGTGACACTAAACAAGGTCTAAAAACATGTTTGTGACACTAAACAAGGTCTAAAAACATGTTTGTGACACTAAACAAGGTCTAAAATGATGTTTGTGGAGCTAAACAAGCTCTAAAAACATGTTTGCGGCACTAAACAAGGTCTAAAATCATGTTTGTGGCACTAAACAAGGTCTAAAATGATGTTTGCGGCACTAAACAAGGTCTAAAAACATGTTTGTGACACTAAACAAGGTCTAAAAACATGTTTGTGGAGCTAAACAAGGTCTAAAATCATGTTTGTGACACTAAACAAGGTCTAAAATGATGTTTGTGGAGCTAAACAAGGTCTAAAAACATGTTTGTGGCACTAAACAAGGTCTAAAATCATGTTTGTGGCACTAAACAAGGTCTAAAATGATGTTTGTGGAGCTAAACAAGGTCTAAAATCATGTTTGTGGCACTAAACAAGGTCTAAAAACATGTTTATGGCACTAAACAAGGTCTAAAAACATGTTTATGGCACTAAACAAGGTCTAAAAACATGTTTGTGACACTAAACAAGGTCTAAAAACATGTTTATGGCACTAAACAAGGTCTAAAAACATGTTTGTGACACTAAACAAGGTCTAAAATCATGTTTGTGACACTAAACAAGGTCTAAAATCATGTTTGTGACACTAAACAAGGTCTAAAAACATGTTTATGGCACTAAACAAGGTCTAAAAACATGTTTGTGACACTAAACAAGGTCTAAAAACATGTTTGTGACACTAAACAAGGTCTAAAAACATGTTTGTGACACTAAACAAGGTCTAAAATGATGTTTGTGGAGCTAAACAAGCTCTAAAAACATGTTTGTGACACTAAACAAGGTCTAAAATCATGTTTGTGGCACTAAACAAGGTCTAAAATCATGTTTGTGACACTAAACAAGGTCTAAAAACATGTTTATGGCACTAAACAAGGTCTAAAAACATGTTTGTGACACTAAACAAGGTCTAAAAACATGTTTGTGACACTAAACAAGGTCTAAAATGATGTTTGTGACACTAAACAAGGTCTAAAAACATGTTTGTGACACTAAACAAGGTCTAAAATGATGTTTGTGACACTAAACAAGGTCTAAAATCATGTTTGTGGCACTAAACAAGGTCTAAAATCATGTTTGTGACACTAAACAAGGTCTAAAAACATGTTTGTGGCACTAAACAAGGTCTAAAAACATGTTTGTGACACTAAACAAGGTCTAAAAACATGTTTGTGACACTAAACAAGGTCTAAAAACATGTTTGTGACACTAAACAAGGTCTAAAATGATGTTTGTGACACTAAACAAGGTCTAAAAACATGTTTGTGACACTAAACAAGGTCTAAAATGATGTTTGTGACACTAAACAAGGTCTAAAATCATGTTTGTGGCACTAAACAAGGTCTAAAATGATGTTTGTGGAGCTAAACAAGGTCTAAAAACATGTTTATGGCACTAAACAAGGTCTAAAATCATGTTTGTGGCACTAAACAAGGTCTAAAAACATGTTTGTGACACTAAACAAGGTCTAAAATGATGTTTGTGACACTAAACAAGGTCTAAAAACATGTTTGTGACACTAAACAAGGTCTAAAATGATGTTTGTGACACTAAACAAGGTCTAAAATCATGTTTGTGGCACTAAACAAGGTCTAAAATCATGTTTGTGACACTAAACAAGGTCTAAAAACATGTTTGTGGCACTAAACAAGGTCTAAAAACATGTTTGTGACACTAAACAAGGTCTAAAAACATGTTTGTGACACTAAACAAGGTCTAAAAACATGTTTGTGACACTAAACAAGGTCTAAAATGATGTTTGTGACACTAAACAAGGTCTAAAAACATGTTTGTGACACTAAACAAGGTCTAAAATGATGTTTGTGGAGCTAAACAAGGTCTAAAATCATGTTTGTGACACTAAACAAGGTCTAAAATGATGTTTGTGACACTAAACAAGGTCTAAAATCATGTTTGTGGCACTAAACAAGGTCTAAAATGATGTTTGTGGAGCTAAACAAGGTCTAAAAACATGTTTATGGCACTAAACAAGGTCTAAAATCATGTTTGTGGCACTAAACAAGGTCTAAAAACATGTTTGTGACACTAAACAAGGTCTAAAATCATGTTTGTGACACTAAACAAGGTCTAAAATGATGTTTGTGGAGCTAAACAAGGTCTAAAAACATGTTTATGGCACTAAACAAGGTCTAAAAACATGTTTGTGACACTAAACAAGGTCTAAAAACATGTTTGTGACACTAAACAAGGTCTAAAAACATGTTTGTGACACTAAACAAGGTCTAAAATGATGTTTGTGGAGCTAAACAAGCTCTAAAAACATGTTTGTGACACTAAACAAGGTCTAAAATCATGTTTGTGGCACTAAACAAGGTCTAAAATCATGTTTGTGACACTAAACAAGGTCTAAAAACATGTTTATGGCACTAAACAAGGTCTAAAAACATGTTTGTGACACTAAACAAGGTCTAAAAACATGTTTGTGACACTAAACAAGGTCTAAAAACATGTTTGTGACACTAAACAAGGTCTAAAATGATGTTTGTGGAGCTAAACAAGGTTTAAAAACATGTTTATGGCACTAAACAAGGTCTAAAAACATGTTTGTGACACTAAACAAGGTCTAAAATCATGTTTGTGACACTAAACAAGGTCTAAAATCATGTTTGTGACACTAAACAAGGTCTAAAATCATGTTTGTGACACTAAACAAGGTCTAAAATCATGTTTGTGACACTAAACAAGGTCTAAAAACATGTTTATGGCACTAAACAAGGTCTAAAAACATGTTTGTGACACTAAACAAGGTCTAAAAACATGTTTGTGACACTAAACAAGGTCTAAAAACATGTTTGTGACACTAAACAAGGTCTAAAATGATGTTTGTGGAGCTAAACAAGCTCTAAAAACATGTTTGCGGCACTAAACAAGGTCTAAAATCATGTTTGTGGCACTAAACAAGGTCTAAAATGATGTTTGCGGCACTAAACAAGGTCTAAAAACATGTTTGTGACACTAAACAAGGTCTAAAAACATGTTTGTGGAGCTAAACAAGGTCTAAAATCATGTTTGTGACACTAAACAAGGTCTAAAATGATGTTTGTGGAGCTAAACAAGGTCTAAAAACATGTTTGTGGCACTAAACAAGGTCTAAAATCATGTTTGTGGCACTAAACAAGGTCTAAAATGATGTTTGTGGAGCTAAACAAGGTCTAAAATCATGTTTGTGGCACTAAACAAGGTCTAAAAACATGTTTATGGCACTAAACAAGGTCTAAAAACATGTTTATGGCACTAAACAAGGTCTAAAAACATGTTTGTGACACTAAACAAGGTCTAAAAACATGTTTATGGCACTAAACAAGGTCTAAAAACATGTTTGTGACACTAAACAAGGTCTAAAATCATGTTTGTGACACTAAACAAGGTCTAAAATCATGTTTGTGACACTAAACAAGGTCTAAAAACATGTTTATGGCACTAAACAAGGTCTAAAAACATGTTTGTGACACTAAACAAGGTCTAAAAACATGTTTGTGACACTAAACAAGGTCTAAAAACATGTTTGTGACACTAAACAAGGTCTAAAATGATGTTTGTGGAGCTAAACAAGCTCTAAAAACATGTTTGTGACACTAAACAAGGTCTAAAATCATGTTTGTGGCACTAAACAAGGTCTAAAATCATGTTTGTGACACTAAACAAGGTCTAAAAACATGTTTATGGCACTAAACAAGGTCTAAAAACATGTTTGTGACACTAAACAAGGTCTAAAAACATGTTTGTGACACTAAACAAGGTCTAAAATGATGTTTGTGACACTAAACAAGGTCTAAAAACATGTTTGTGACACTAAACAAGGTCTAAAATGATGTTTGTGACACTAAACAAGGTCTAAAATCATGTTTGTGGCACTAAACAAGGTCTAAAATCATGTTTGTGACACTAAACAAGGTCTAAAAACATGTTTGTGGCACTAAACAAGGTCTAAAAACATGTTTGTGACACTAAACAAGGTCTAAAAACATGTTTGTGACACTAAACAAGGTCTAAAAACATGTTTGTGACACTAAACAAGGTCTAAAATGATGTTTGTGACACTAAACAAGGTCTAAAATCATGTTTGTGACACTAAACAAGGTCTAAAAACATGTTTATGGCACTAAACAAGGTCTAAAAACATGTTTGTGACACTAAACAAGGTCTAAAAACATGTTTGTGACACTAAACAAGGTCTAAAATGATGTTTGTGACACTAAACAAGGTCTAAAAACATGTTTGTGACACTAAACAAGGTCTAAAATGATGTTTGTGACACTAAACAAGGTCTAAAATCATGTTTGTGGCACTAAACAAGGTCTAAAATCATGTTTGTGACACTAAACAAGGTCTAAAAACATGTTTGTGGCACTAAACAAGGTCTAAAAACATGTTTGTGACACTAAACAAGGTCTAAAAACATGTTTGTGACACTAAACAAGGTCTAAAAACATGTTTGTGACACTAAACAAGGTCTAAAATGATGTTTGTGACACTAAACAAGGTCTAAAAACATGTTTGTGACACTAAACAAGGTCTAAAATGATGTTTGTGACACTAAACAAGGTCTAAAATCATGTTTGTGGCACTAAACAAGGTCTAAAATGATGTTTGTGGAGCTAAACAAGGTCTAAAAACATGTTTATGGCACTAAACAAGGTCTAAAATCATGTTTGTGGCACTAAACAAGGTCTAAAAACATGTTTGTGACACTAAACAAGGTCTAAAATGATGTTTGTGACACTAAACAAGGTCTAAAAACATGTTTGTGACACTAAACAAGGTCTAAAATGATGTTTGTGACACTAAACAAGGTCTAAAATCATGTTTGTGGCACTAAACAAGGTCTAAAATCATGTTTGTGACACTAAACAAGGTCTAAAAACATGTTTGTGGCACTAAACAAGGTCTAAAAACATGTTTGTGACACTAAACAAGGTCTAAAAACATGTTTGTGACACTAAACAAGGTCTAAAAACATGTTTGTGACACTAAACAAGGTCTAAAATGATGTTTGTGACACTAAACAAGGTCTAAAAACATGTTTGTGACAC